>NC_134482.1:14929570-15042068 GCF_964194025.1 Convolutriloba macropyga
AAACATTTCGTTGCCGTTCTCGCATTGGCACAGTTTTCACCATTCTACAAGGGCAAGATTTCTGTAAAATTTAGAACGTGAGACGAGTCGAAAGCTTCTTGTCGTTATCATACTGTCACTCTGAGATTTGAAAGAAAGTTTCGATTCGAAAATAATAAAAAAAAGGTCAGAGTTAAAAAGGGATTGTTGTTAAATTGTAGGCAATTATCTGATCTTTCGAAGCGAAAATGTGATCAATAAGTGTAAATGTTTTATCAGTAGATCTGATTGCATACCCGAGGTTAATAATTTCTAGTCCTGAAGTTGACGCAAAAAAGTATAGTTTTTTTGGTTTATTTCCGATAATCCAAATCGTAACAACAAAATAAAATTGTCTGTTATAGTAAATGCACACGATAGTTTAGTAAGTAATTTATCAACAAAATAATCCCCAAAATCTTTTTTAAGGCAATTGGAAATATTAACAATTAATTTTTCTTTCAAATGGTCACTTATTTTGACACAAAAGGATACAAAAAACAATCATCATCCGTTGCAATGGTTGATTCTAAACTGCAGTAAATTTTTTGGAGCAAAATTATCTACTCTTCCAACCTTGGAGGTCCCTGTTTCGTCTGATCTACAATTCCCAAAGAAATTATTCGATGCTGTTTTAAAAGTGTTTTCGAAATTCAAATCAGTTTTCAACTAGGCTTCAGTTACAGCGTCGAATGTAATAATAAGTGGTGTTTGCAGAAAGTTTGAAAACTCTTCAGACTTGTTTTTGAAGCTTTGACATCTAATAAGGAAAAAAATGGCGAAGTGTCTGATCATCTGTTTATTGAGTAACTGATAACCTCAATCAAATTTTCCTCATTTCTATGTCACCTGACAACATGAGACGAACAATTGAAAAAGAAACATTTTAAGTAAAAAAACACAAATGTATGAATCAGATGCTTTAAAAAAAGCAAACATTTGGTTTGTTTGAATAGTACTTTTCAAATATTCGTTCCTGAATGCTAGTATAATTTTTTTTCCTATAACTAACGACGCTGTAAGCCCATGATGTACGTAGAAACTGCAAGCATTTTGTACAAGTTTTGGAATAACAAGACTGACTGATGGGTGAACTCCATCCTTGCTGATACCTTTCGTTTCCAGTGTATTATTAAAAAAAAACAACATTTTTTTAAACGCCACTCAACTCTGTTGCCACATTATCTAATGCTTTTTTAGATTTATATTTTGGTTGTTTTGCTGCAACCAAAAAATCTTGAACTGATGGAGTTTTGCAAAGTGCAACCTTGAGAGGTGACAATTTTTGTTTTAATTTCTGACGCAGATTCCAACAAAAAATTAGCGGTTTCAAAACCGCTATTTCCTGGATCACTATTGTTATGCCCAACAAGCATAAAAATTTTGTCAATCTTGTGATAAATTCTCTTTGTTTTACAAGATTGGATAGGTCTTGAAATTCTGCTTAAGGATAAGAGTGTACAGCTGTGCTTGGGCTGAGATCTTCTGCTTGAACATTTGTAGGTGCTATCCGAGGGAATGAGTGTCTTTGTCGAACTTGCTATAAACTTACAAAAAAAATCATGCTTTGTTGTTGCTTCTTTTCAATTTTGCTGTTTTCATTTGGTTTATCAACTAGTTTCTTTTTTTGTTGTCGGAGGAAAGCAGTTTCATCTTTCAATTTTATTAACAGTTTTTTCAATTTCAAAAATTCACTTATCAAGTCGGCTTTCTTCATTTTCTCGAAGTCTTTCCTTTTCTTTCATTAATTTCAAAAGAAGCCGTGGTTTAATTGTTTGTTTTACAGAAAGCGCAGGCGACTGACTTCTTTGATTTCTTCTATCACTTAAAACATTTTATAAGAATAAATAGAAAACAGTTAAGTGGGGAGGAGGACTGTGACTTTTTCTCCAATTTAGGGGGGAGGGGGGTAGCCATAGTAACTGTTCAAATCTTACAATTTCAAAGTTTAACAACGTTATTGAAGAATCTCATCATGAACTATAGTGTTTTGCGGGTTAAAAAACATGTCCCTCTAAAATACACCGAAACTTTTATTCCTCGGTGAAAAAAAATCTTCGCTTCAGTAGGCCTGTGCTAAGAAACAATTTCTGTTTTCTTTTTTAATCAATCAAAACGGTTAAATTTCATAAAGATAACCTAAAGTTACCCAGTGCATCGATTACCGATAAATCCCAGTGAAAAAACAAGAAGTTCCGGCTAAAACAATTTCCCGCCACTTAATTAAAAGAAATTGCGGGAAAACCCCTATATCTGCTCCTTCCCGTCAAAATTATCATTTCCCAAAAATTAACAGGATAGCACCATGAATACAAGAATAAAACATATACTACTATCCCGATTGTTTTCCTTCGAGAAAAAAATCAAGCAGTTCAACTAGATAAATCGGATGCAAACTCAGCGCTCAAAAAACACTCCCTGTATCATTTTCTCAAATTTCTGCGTTGAAATCTATGAATCAGTTTTTACCGATTGCCCCTGTTAAATTTCTCACTAATGTCCCGATTAGTCCGGTCTTTTCCTGTATAAATTGTTCGCTCTTAAATTGCCTTTTCCCATTTATTAATTTCCAGTTAGCACTGCATCTTCAGGTAATTAGCCCCGTCAGTCCAGATAAGTACCCAATTGGGTTCCACTTTTCCTGGAAAGCTCACAAATACGCTCCCGGCTATTCCGCTAGTATTCAGTTTCGTACCATAGTTTACCAAAAGTTTATAATCCCGATTGGAGTGCTGTCAATCTTCCCACTGGGATATGAGGGAACTTTAGAGGGAAAACTACCGGGAGTTTATCATAACTACCCAGAAAATAACTAACTACCTATAGCAGTGATATCCGTTAGGACCATATGAATCAAATAACTCAGAATCGTTCAAAATGAGATCAGCTGAGTTTGAGAAAAAAATTCCGATAGGAGAATCATGTGAGATCACAAATTCATTTAAACACATTCAGCCTCGTTTCAAAAGGAAAAAGAGGTTCTATGCTACTTCACTCGTGATCTCTAATTTGTGTTTGGCTTTCTTATATTTCAAAACAGAGCTGTTTTTATTCATCTCTGGTAGGTGCCAAAATGTTTCTCACCGATTGGCATAATACTGCTCAAATTGTTTTTTAGTAAATACAAATTGCCATGGAGTTTTGGTAGCACTGACAATTAAAATTTTCATTTAATTTCAAAGAGAGGGATGGTATTTCAGCTTCCAATTACAAAAACTTTGCTTTTTATCGACAAAACGACAACAAGGACTGCATATTATGTTTCACAATTTTCTGTTTAACGAAATCAGAAGCTATAAATAGTTTTAGTGCCCAGGTTTAGACCTCGACTTAAGAAAAGACTTCATAGTTCTAGTAGGGTCCAGCTCCTAGTTAATACACAGTCCAGCTCCTAGTACAATAAATACACAGTCCAGCTTCTAGTTGAAGTCGAGGTAAAGTCTTTTCTTGGGTTCAAAGAGGGTCAATTGATAACAAATTGAGGTCGAGCATGGTCTTCTAATAGGTCGAGCATGATCTTTTCATGAGTCGAGGATTGGATTTTTGTGGGATTAGTTAACTTTTCTACACTTCTTTTTGTAAATGTGTAACATCTACCAGCAAAGCCAAAATAGCGTCGCAACAGGCAGTTCACCTTTAGAAAAATGGTGGAATTTCGCCTCATATTTTTAAGAAAATTTGAATTCATAAGATAAATTAGTTTTCGCAATTAATCTGTTTTGAGAATTTGGTCGGCTGATTTCAACTAGTTAAAAAGCTCTAACAATTGACTTTTCATCGGCAATGAACCTATTGAGTTTTAATTCAGTTCAATTGATTCTAAATTTTTTTTTTAAGTATATTTTTAATAGCACAGTTCGTTCTTCGATAACATATGAGAAACATTGAAAAATTTAAACGGTCGAACCTGTTGACTACGTTATAAGCATTAGCGAATTTTCAGTGCAAAGGTACTTTTTGGGTCCAGTGGGGACAGTTTAGGTCGAGCTAAAGATTAGTATCATATTTGGGTCGAGATAAAGTCCAGCATCCAATGTTCTGGGACGAGTCAAAGTCTGGTTGAACGATTAAGTCCAACTAAAGTATTTTCATGGGCTGTTTGCGTCGAGCATGGCTTTTAATAGCACTTTTCGGTCGAGTGCGGTCTTTTCATAAGTTGAGCTCTGAACCTGGGTGGGAATTGGCACAAAAAATAGAGTTAAATCAGCTGTGAATTTTGAACAAATTCGTACAAGATAACCATCCGGTTTCGACTAGGGTTAATAATTGAAATTGTTATTTTTTCCCAATTTTCCATTTTTATTGTCTATCGAATTCAGGAACGGCTGTTGGAATTGAAAACAACTTGAAAGCAATATCACTTTTAAGGTTTGCCGCGTTCAATCGTTATCATGACTTTATGTAGGAAAATTTAATGAGGAGATCAATTGCGAAAAAGAACATAACTCGTACCTCAAATCAAACTTGAGGGTTCTTGAAGAACTTTTCAGATAATTGCTCAGATGATCAACAGGAAAGTTTATTTGAACGTTTTTGAAGTGAAACAGATCAGTTATAAGGTAAGTTTCCGAATGACAAAAACAGTTGATTTGATATCCAAAAACTATTATGGAAAATTTGCTTGCCTCAATGCATGTGAACAAATAGCAAAATCTTCGCTTGGAAAACTATTCCCCAATATGTGCAGCCCAATTGTTGTTTATTAACTTTTATATAAATTTTGAGAAAAACTCAAAAATTTTTTTAAAAAAAAACAAATCTACCCGTACCTAACTTTCAGAGTAATTCAGTACTGAATCAGGAAGTTTTTCAGAAACAATTCAGTACTGATTCAGAGTCTGTTCATGTCACATTTGGCTCTGAAATTCTCTGATTCAGACTCTGATTCAGACTCTGAATCAGACTCTGAAATATTCTGATTCAGAATCTGATTCACACTCTGAATCAGACTCTGAATCAGACTGTGATTTTTCTCTGAACTAGGCTAAATTCATAACTATGTTCGTGAGCCAAGCCAGATTTTATCATTGCTTTTGCTCTCAGGTCCTTAAAATATACAAATTCATACAATTTGCTCTGAATTTTCAGAAAAAACAGTGCATTTCTTACTAAGTGCCAGCGCATTTCAATACCTTTCAGTGCACTAATATGTAAATTTTTTGCTCTGAATTTTCAGAAAAATCAGTGCTTTTCTTACTAAGTGCCAGCGCATTTCAACACCTTTCAGTGCATTAATATTTAAATTTTTTGCTCTGAATTTTGAGAACAATCAGTGCATTTCTTACTAAGTTCCAGCGCATTTCAACACTTTTCAGTGCTTTAATATGTAAACTTTTTGCTCTGAATTTTCAGAAAAAACAGTGCATTTCTTACTAAGTGCCAGCGCATTTCAATACCTTTCAGTGCACTAATATGTAAATTTTTTGCTCTGAATTTTCAGAAAAATCAGTGCTTTTCTTACTAAGTGCCAGCGCATTTCAACACCTTTCAGTGCATTAATATGAAATTTTTTTGCTCTGAATTTTGAGAACAATCAGTGCTGTTCTTACTAAGTGCCAGCGCATTTCAACACCTTTCAGTGCATTAATATTTAAATTTTTTGCTCTGAATTTTGAGAACAATCAGTGCATTTCTTACTAAGTTCCAGCGCATTTCAACACCTTTCAGTGCTTTAATATGTAAACTTTTTGCTCTGAATTTTTAGAACAATCAGTGCATTTCTTACTAAGTTCCAGCGCATTTTAACACATTCAAGTGCATTTATATGTAATGATTTGCGCTAACTTTTTTGATAAATCAGCGCATTTCAGCGCCTTTTTTTTCAAACTTCTAGATATTTCAGCGCTGTATTATGCATTGTTTATGTTCTGATTTTTTTAATAGTCAGTGCATTCAGTGGTCTTCTTAAAAAATCTCCGCGCATTATTTAGATAGTGAGCTGAAACGGCGCTGACATCTCGGCCCGAGTATGATCATTGATGTTCAATTGAACAGAATATGGTTAGTTCCTGCTACGAAAAAAACAATAAAAAATCAGACGACATTGAAGGACTACTCTTCTGCTCTGGTTCTGCAAAAAACATCAAATATGCAAAAAAACACTCACTAATTGACCAAAGAGAGAAACTCATGTACAACCATTAACAATCAAAATTATTACAATAGCAGTATCAAGAGTTTTTGAGATTGGGTCATTGGCTCTAAGCTGTGCGCTGTTACTGGGTTACGGAGCCATTTTAAACAACCTGGAGTGTTTTTACTGGCTTTTCTTGATTGCGATTTCTTGTGGTTGTGTATCTCTGGCTAGCCGAGTTTGAAGTTGTTAGTGTTGATTGTTTGGCAGGAAGGTAAGTAAAACTGCTTTGTCCGGGAGGGGAGAGAAAAAAAGAATTGAAAAAAATGACAAAGAAAAAGAAGGTGAATTCAGCTAAAACTAGAAGAAGGGCTGAGTCTCAATATGCTATTTATGTTTACTTCAAGACCGTTGTGGCGCGTGATGGGATTGAATTCCCGCTATGTTTTTCTTTTCGTATACTGATGTATTGCGCCAATATGAACACCTTTTGACTGGAGAATTGCCTTTACAGTACGTTTTTCGTTCTTTTTTTGTGGCTTAAATCAGTATAAAAAGAAAGTAGAAGGATAGATTTTAAGGTAGCCTTTTGAATCAGAAGATCCAATTTGCTTTTGCAATTGTCCTTTGGTTATTGCCTTTTCTTCTCTATGAGACTAAAAACTGATTCAATTTTGTTCTTTTGTGCGCGCTTTATATAGTTTTTTGCTATTCGTACTTGAAGTTTTCTTATGCTAGAGGAGTTAGATTCTTCGTGTAACTTTTGAACGTTATACCATCGAGGTTTTCTTAAACTAAACCAATTCTCAGTGCTCTGTTTTGCGTTTTTTGCATTATAGAGATAACTGTTTGCGATTGGTTGAGCCAGCAAGCGTTTGCATATAGAAATAAAGGCCGGTTTGAGGACTTGTACAGCAGAAGTAAACTTCCATGTTCAACATTGAGGTTGCTAAGACGCCACAAGTGGAAAATTCGCTTGTTTGCTCTTGTTGCTATTTTTTTAACCTTGTTCACTCCAGTTAAGTTGTCCCAAGACTTTGACCTGCAATATAATCCGATGTCATGTGCGAACTGAGAAATTTTGGCTGTAGTTTCTGAAATGTTTGAGACATAACTTAAGTACGATATTGGCATCCTGGGGAACACCATCTGTTGGTGAGAATTTTTCGCTTAATGTATTCTTGATTTTCAAGTGAAAGTTTCTTTGTGAGAGGAAAGAATTTATCATTTGATGATTTTCTTCTGAATACATTTTTTTCAATATGCTGTGTCAATACAATGAGATAATCACTTTTGCATCTGTTTGCTCTATATGCACTTTGTTGTGGTCCAAGGATTTTGGTTGCTTCACAGTGGCCTAGGATGAAATTTTTAAAATCAATTTTCTAGAAATTTGCAATGCAATTGGTGGGGATAATTAGTCTGTATTTTTCTGCTGTCTTCTTGTTTTTTAGAGGTGTTGGATGCATTGTTACCTTTGATTATTCCCAAAGACATGGAACATAAAAATTGTTGATTGAGCAAGAAAAAATTATGCATATAAAAACTTTAATGTTTTTTAGTAGCGCCTTCAGTAGTTGATAGATTTTTTCGTCTGGCCTGGAACATGATTTACTTGTATGCTTCAAAGTTTTATTGAACCCAAAGACGTTTAAAAAACTGTCGTCAGTTATTTCGTTTGGACCAATTTCTAATGAAAGTTTTTCTGTTTTGTTCTGTTTCAAGAAAATAGTCCTTCAAATCAGCATTTTTGTATTTCTTTTCTTCCAATTTCTCACTCAGTAGGTTTTCAATGATTTGGCAATTTATTGAACCCAAAAACGTTTAAGAAACTGTCGTCAGTTATTTCGTTTGGACCCATTTCTAATGAAAGTTTTTTTGTTTTGTTCTGTTTCAAAAAAAAGTCCCTCAAATCAGCATTTTCGTATTTCTTTTCTTCCATTTTCTCACTCAGTAGGTTTTCTAAGATTTGGCATTTTTCATTGTCAGTTACAGCATTTTTGTCTTTGAACGTTATTTGTAAATGTGATCCGCTTGGCTGTTGTTTATCACTGGTGATGGTTTTAATTGCTCTCCGGAACCGCTTATTTCCTGCTTGCTTCGCTGAGTCAATTATTTTTTGCTTTTTTTGTTTTTATTAGAACGTTTAGACGCCTTTATACTATTATTTGCGGGAATTTAATTTCTTTTTTCAACCGATAGAGATTGTTAGTCTTTGCACTTTTTAGTTGCCTCTTTATCTTTTTATTGTTTGATTAGGCTGATTATTTTTGGACTAATATGATGAGTTGTGTTATTTACAAAGGACTTTTCGATTGATTCATGAATTAGTTTGGTGAGGTTTTTTTTTACTTACTTCAGGTTTTCTTTGTTTCAATATTTTGCTGGGTACATACAGGTGTCTTTGTAATTGACTTTGCATGCTTTCTGATTTTCTTGAATTTAATTGATGCTTTAAATAAAATTCTGTTTGAAGTTTCAGCTTCATTGTGGTAAATCTTGCTGAGTGCTTGCTGCCAATCTTTCCTGTTACTTGAAAATTGTCAAAATAATTAAAAACTGAAAGGTTGCAGAAACGTAAAGGAAGCATGCTCTTGCTCTCATGATGATTTGATTGATAGGTTGGACGGCCGTTGTTCAGTAGTTTAAACTTTCCGCCATCAATTTTTTCCAGCAGTTTTTGGCCGTTTCTGGTTATGTATTTAAAATTGAGCTCTTGATCAGCAGAATTGAAATTTCTTTAGTTGAACATGTTTTGGAGGTTGCTGTCAAAAATTTCATTAATATTAGGGTCTTGATTGGGCGAATTGTTAACCTTGATTAACCATGTGCTTCAAATGATTGGTGTTTCCAAGTTTACAATGATTATCTCTAATGCCTGTCCTTTGCTATTTTTCCTTGATATAATTGGTCTGACCTCTTAAACCTTTATCCGGCTTTCTGCAAGGATAACAGTCACAATGAAAACTGCTTGCTTTTGCTTATGTTGCAGTAAAATATTTGCCATTAACGAAACCTTTAGGGCATTTCTTGAGGTCATTTAAACAGACCAGGTCAATGTTTTGTTTCGTAAGAAACAAAAACAATTCTTGAAATTTGTTTTCTAAGCTACGACAATATCCTTGTAAAACTTTAAGATTGTCCATCTTGAAGGTTTTGTTGGCTGCCATACTGAATCATGTTCGTTGTGTTAACAATTTGCGTCAGGTTTTTTTCGTGATATTAAGGTATTTCTGCGAATCTCTTCTCCGTCTGTTCTTTCGCTAAACACACTGGTAGCACTGTTGCTAATGAGGTTGATTGCATTGCTGTAGGATATTGTATTGAAACTGTGCCTTATTTTATTGAGAACTTCAGTATCCAGGACAGTAATTTTTTAGTTGTTAATAACTGAGTGGTTTGATTATCTTTCTTTGAAATGGCACTTGGGTATTCCGTTTCTTGTTTCTCTTTTTTTTCGGGCTTGGCTTTCTGATACGATGGACAGCTTCTAAACACTGTTACGTGTGAGCCACCATAGCTTGTACTTTTTGCCTGTTCTTTTGATTCGTTGCAACTTGTGTGTTTGCCTGTACATCGTAGACATCCCAATTCCTCTTTACAGTCACTTGCCGGATGACCACACTTTTGACACTTGAAGCACTGTTTAATCTTGGTTGGTTCTTTACTTGATTCGCAGCGATGAAGTACCCAGTCTATTTCAACGCCATGCTTGACTACGGCTGTGACATGGCTCGAACAATCAGTTATCACCCATATTAGTTTTGTTGGTTTTCCTATGGCCCTGCTTGTTATCTGATGCATCTTGATAATCTTCACTGCATTTGTAGAGGAGTTCTTTTGGCAGAGTTAATAGTTGTAAATGAAAGTCCTGAAACGCTCGTGGTGGGGAAATAGAAAGCTTCAAATATCGAGAAAAAAGTTATACCAAAAAGAGTTGAGGGGAAATCACCACTTTTTAATGCATTGAAGAGGCAATTGAAGCGTGCGATTGAAACAAATACTACGAAAGATATCTTGGTTAGTTATTATTTCGACAGATAGGAAAATAAAATTTTGTTAGCCTTTCATTAAGTCGAGTTTCGATGAACATTTGAAATCCGGCGTGTTTTATGAAATTTCTTGTAGCGGATGTGAATAGGTTGGACAGCCGATAGGTTGGACGGCCGTTGTTCAGTAGTTTAAATTTTCCGCCATCAATTTTTACCAGCAGTTTTCTGCTGTTTCTGGTGTTGCATATAAAATTGAGCTCTTGATCAGCAGAATTGAAATTTCTTTAGTTGAACATGTTTTGGAGGTTGCTGTCAAAAATTTCATTAATATTAGGGTCTTGATTGGGCGAATTGTTACCATTGATTAACCATGTGTTTCACTTGATTGGTGTTTCCAAGTTTACAATGATTATCTCTAATGCCTGTCCTTTGCTATTTTTACTTTATATGATTGGCCTGACCTCTTAAGCTTATAGCCGACTTTCTGCAAGGATAACAGTTACAATGAAAACTGCTTGCGTTTGCTTATGTTGCAGTAAAATAATTGCCGTTAACGAAACGTTTTGGACATTTCTTTTGTTCATTTAAACGCACCAAGTCAATGTTTTGTTTCGTAAGAAACAAAAACAATTCTTGAAATTTGTTTTTTGAGCCACGACAATATCCTTGTAAAATTTTAAGATTGTCCATCTTGAAGGTTTTGATGGCTGCCATACTGAATCATGTTCGTTGTGTTAACAGTTTGCGTCAGGTTTTTTTCGTGATATTAAGGTATTTCTGCGAATCTCTTCTTCGTCTGTTCTTTCGCTAAACACGCTGATAGCACTGTTGCTAATGAGATTGATTGCATTGCTGTAGTATATTGTATTGAAACTGTGCCTTATTTTACTGAGAAATTCAGCATCCAGGACAGTAATTTTTTAGTTGTTAATAACTGAGTGGTTTGATTATCTTTCTTTGAAATGGCACTTGGGTATTCCGTTTCTTGTTTCGCTTTTTTTTCGGGCTTGGCTTTCTGATACGATGGACAGCTTCTATACACTGTTACTTGTGAGCCAGCATAGCTTGTACTTTTTGCCTGTTCTTTTGATTCGTTGCAACTTGTGTGTTTGCCTGTACATCGTAGACATCCCAATTCCTCTTTACAGTCACTTGCCGGATGACCACACTTTTGACATTTGAAGCACTGTTTAGTCTTGGTTGATTCTTTACTTGATTCGCAGCGATGAAGTACCCAGTCTATTTCAACGCCATGTTTGACTACGGCTGTGACATGGCTCGAACAATCAGTTATCACCCATATTAGTTTTGTTGGTTTTCCTATGGCCCTGCTTGTTATCTGATGCATCTTGATAATCTTCACTGCTTTTTTTGAGGAGTTCTTTTGGCAGAGTTATTAGTTGTAAACGAAAGTCCTGAAACGCTCGTGTTGGGGAATAGAAAGCTTCAAATATCGAGAAAAAAGTTATATCAAAAAGAGTTGAGAGGAAATCAAAACTTTTTAATGCATTGAAGAGGCAATTGAGGCGTGCGATTGAAACAAATACTACAAAAGATATCTTGGTTAATTATTAATTTTGAGAGCTAGGAAAATAAAATTTTGTTTGCCTTTCCTTAAGTCGAGTTTCGATGATTATTTGAAATCCGGCGTGTTTTTATGAAATTTCTTGGAGTGGATGTGAATGCACCCAGGTCATTCAGACTTGCCATCGTTTTGCCACGAGGATGACTGCACAATAAACTTGATTCAACGGTCAGGCAGCACGTTAGCAACTGCTGTGGTTCGTCAAAGGCTTTTAACTGGCGAATCATGGACCAGTGCAGCGACACTGAAAAATTGATCCCCGTGGAGGCGTTGCACATAAGGTAACGAAAGACGAAAAATGTGCGCAACGATATACCGGTGACGGGAGCTGGGACTCGAGTTTTAGTCTGAAATGTGAGGCGGCGTGTTCGAAAATTTTTTATCGAACATTATATGCTGAAAATCAAGCTACTGTCGGAAAACAGTCCCTCTAAATTTCAGAAATGAAAAAATTTGACCGACATGTTTTGAAAGTGCAAAATTAAAGATTTTCAAAAAGTCTTAAATTCGGTTAAAACAAATGGACCAATTCCAAGAACTCAAAAACTTTAATCCTTATTATTCCGTCCGCCCTCCTACTCTTGGCAATTTGAACCCGTTCTCGTCCACGACCCCTCAAGTCCGCCCCCACCCCGCTCCCTAAAGATAGCATCCCTAATCCCCAGTCGGTTACTACGGAAGCCAGCCGATCGTTTGAGAGCGATTCGCCCGACGTTCTACTTAGTTTTTGATTTTGGGACATGGTGTGCACAAAGATAGGTGGCCAACACAGTTAGACCTTCGTTTCGCTTTCAGAACTTTTATATCAACCAACGAAATGTGATCGCTAACTAAAACACACTTTGATCTGTTATCGATGTAATTTTGTTCTCTCTGAATTCAAGTGTTGTTTTCGGTTGGTTAATCAGCACAGGGAAACATGTCGAGAAAGAGGAAAGTAAAAGAAAAAAGTGAAAGGAGACTGATAGAGGGCAAGAAATGGAAGATTTTTGTTTTTCAAAACAAACTTGAAAAAGAGGATTCATTGTTTTTATTTACCTTTTCAGGTGCCATTGACTGATGGGAAGACATTCAAGGTTGGCAATGAACTCATTGAACAGCTGTACGTTTGCATCGATGGATTCATCAGTAGCAAGCCAGAGCAGGATTTGTGGCTTCCGAACCAACTTGACAGTTTGACTTCAGTCGTATTCGCCCCGGCTTTTATCAAAAATTACCTTGTCAAACCCGAAAAGTCGTTTGTTGATAGCTATGTTGAGGGTTCCTGGACTAACTACGATGCAGCCCTCAAAAATTTGCCCGAAGAGAAACTTCCTAATGTCACTTACAGATGGATGGATTCCAAAGATCTTGAAATACTTCTTTCCTTGACGAGTGAACAGTTTGATTGGGGTTTGGTTGCAACCTGGTCATCTGTGGGACGTTCAGAAATGGGGAAATTGAACAGTTTCCAAACAGCTCTGGCATGCAAAGGAGCCACCCCAGAGGCGAAAGATTGCGTGTATGTCACGGTGTACAAAGAACTGAATCACTTGAGGGTTTCTTGGTCAGAGGAAATGGACTCGTATCTGGTGATTGGAATCTTGGGCCCAGCATCCTGTAAGTGTTACTTCGACTTTATTAATTGTTCTCAGGCAGAGATATAGCAATTATTTTAAGTCATATTGGGATTTTTTCCTTCACGTATAACTTTTTGCGACATTTTGTCTTCTGAAAGGGTTTAAACTGGTGAAGTCTGCGGGCGTTAAGTCACTGCTCAGTTTTCTGAGAGCCTCACTAGTATCTAAGTTTGCTGTTCATCTATAATGCTGATAAAAATTCATGGCGCGGAGTGAACTGTCGGTCTAGCATATGTTTGGTACCTGATAATCATATTGGCGATGAGATCTAGTTAATTGCGTCCGACTATTTTTCAAGTGGCTTTTCCAACCCTGACTTTTGATTATTGCGCGGTAAGTTGCTCTTATTCAGATTTTACAGCCGTTTCACTTAATTGGTTGCGTGTTACTACTAAACTAAAATTAATATGGAAAGTGCGCCAGAATTAATTTCAATTTAAATCTGTGTTGTAAAATTAGCTCAAAAATAATGAATGAACACAGGTATTAACCCCGCTGAAGCAGTTATTAATTCACACACTATCCGTGGGTCATTGATCGGCAATAGTAGGCTATGTTATTTTCTTGGTGCTAAAGAATTGGTACCTCGAGTTCTTCCTTTTGACATGAGATCCATTTCCATGGTTATGAACATCGCTGAAAAATACCATCATCGTCTTTGTATCGCTGAAAAATCACCGCTGAAAAATATGAACATCGTCTTTGTTTCAGTTGAGGACTATCTAATCTCTGACGCTTCGGCCAAGGACTTTTCCGTTCCTGCGTTACTGTCAGGAGCCGCCGACGATTTCTCGAGAGGGCTTCATGTGTACAAACTTACTCAAACCTATGTTTCTGGACATTCAGTTGCCAAGCAAGTCGAGACCTCAAAACGGCTGTCAAGGGTTGCTAGGAATGTCGGAGATGAGGGATTGGATGAATTGAACGGAGATAGCTGGGATTCCGCCTATGATAGCCTGGACAGTTTTAGTTTGAGCTTGGATTCCGAATTTGATAGTGACTTCTCCTTTTCCGACAGTTTTGAAAGTTTCAGTTTTGGTTCGGAATCTGGTTACGAAAGTGAATTCTCTGGCTCATTTAGCTATGGAAGTTTCAGTGTTGATTCGGAATCTGGTTCGGAAAGTGAATTTTCTGAATCATTCAGCCATGAAAGTGTCAGTGTTGATTCGGAATCTGGTTCGGAAAGTGAATTTTCTGAATCATTCAGCCATGAAAGTTTCAGTGTTGATTCGGAATCTGGTTCGGAAAGTGAATTTTCTGAATCATTCAGCCATGAAAGTTTCAGTGTTGATTCGGAATCTGGTTCCGAAAGTGAATTTTCTGAATCATTCAGCCATGAAAGTTTCAGTGTTGATTCGGAATCTGGTTCCGAAAGTGAATTTTCTGAATCATTCAGCCATGAAAGTTTCAGTGTTGATTCGGAATCTGGTTCCGAAAGTGAATTTTCTGGTTCCGACAGTTATGGTAGCTCTTTTGATAGTGGAAGTGATTATGACGTCAGCGGCAGCTTTTCTGGAAGTGATTCGGGTAGCACGAGTGGAGTTGATGATGGGGATGACTTTGCTGTAACTGATGAACCGGAAGATCTCGGTAGCGGAGGCAGCGGCGATGTTGAGACGGTCGATGACGTCATCATCATCAGTCCAGGAGACACTTTGGATTTAGTAAACACGAACACTGGAGAGACAAGTACAAACACTGTTCCTGTGGATGATACGTACAAATCTGAGAGTGCAGCTGGTGCTGGTGTCCAAACAGATCCAGAGCCACTCCCGCAAGAAGTAACTGTAGCAGTTGGAGGAAGGAATATCGAAGACATACAAGTCAACGCGAAAGAAGATGAGCAAACCATTTCAAGCAACGAGCTCTCAGTTGGCTGTACTCTTCCAGAAGTAGGTTCTGGCGGCAGCAGTAGAATGAGACGATCTACTGGAGCTTTATCCAACTTAATTTTCTATCGTCAATTCAATTCTTCGGATGCATCGACGCTAAATGATATCGTTGGTGATGGGGTCTTTGACGCTTTCTGGGGTTTCGTGGCAACCTTTTACAAAGTAGGATCTGTCCCAAGTGCCACCAACACTTTCCAAATTGTCCTTGCATGCGATGACAACTACGATAATACTGGAAGCGCTCGCTGTGTCTTGTCTTTCGTTTTTGTGCAGATGGACAATATTCAGACAAGTGATGGCCAGTTCATGATAATCGGGGCCTTCGATAACTCAACAGGTACGTTATGAATATTTTGCTTTGAATCGCAACTATTTGTTTTTTTTTGTTAAAAATGGGATGTGATAGGGATATCTGAGCAAAGGTTTTCTTGGCCTTCTTTCGGTTTTGTACAATTCAAAAAATATGAATGATGTTGTTGCTCTGTTTTTTTAAGATGTCTTTACTTATTATTTTTGATGACTTTATGCGATGTAAGTTTCAGTGGACATTGGGTTGCATTGAGAGCCCCGAAGCGGGATTTCGTAGTTTTTCAAGTGCTTAGTGTGCTGAAGTTGCTGGGAAGGCCTAAGTTTAGGGTGAAAAAAGTTTTTAAGCCTAAAATAGTTCAATTTTTCGTTTCTTGTGTGTTTTCGTCTTCACAAAGTTTTGCGGTGCGAAATGTTTCAACTATCATATGCAGACGGAGAAAACGGTTTTTGAACGCTGCATAGGCTATTCGGCGAAAAGTTAGTTAGGCAAAAAGAACTTTTGCAGCTAAAAGAGTCGAAATAAGTTTTTGTAGTCATAAGACAAAAATTTTGATCTAACTATTTGTGAAGGAGAATACAGTTAAAACACTTGAGTGAGGTATTGCAATATCAGCTGTGTGTTATAATGTAATTAAGAAGACTACAAAAATTGACATTGTAGAAAAATAGCTTAAAACATTAAAAATGAACAGTTTTCAAATCTTTATCATTTTCAAGATGTAGTTTGAGCCGAATTCGTTTTTTTTGCTACCAGTAATTACATTAAAGCTATTGATAGTTGTTTTAGACACCATTCTTTCCCTGTTATTTTTCTAAACATCGAAATCATTGGACGTGATGACACAATGTAGATTAGAAGAGATGCAAAACAATGATGCATTTTGCTTGTGCGTTTAACAAGTCGTTTGCTTGTAAAGACGACGGTTGGAGACTACTTTAATTGTTTAAATTGCTATTCGCCTAATTTCGCAAAACTTAAGATTTTTGCCTAACGGCTGAAGAAATTATTCGACTAATCAAGTTTTTGGCTAATATCCCAACCCCCATTTGAACGAAGGGTTGCGTTCTCCACAGTTTTCTTTTTGTTCAGATGCCCAATTTGACTTCTGGATTTTTCTGATTTTTCGAGTTTTTGATTGTTGAAAACTTTAATTTCCATTTCTAATAATTTGGAAGTCTAATTTTTTGTCTAGATAATAATTTTTTTATCGATTTGTAGTTGAGGATTTGTTCTGCTCTTTAATTGCTCTCAAATGAAGAGCAATTATTGTAAACGTATGTCTTACAACTTGAAGGGTATTCAGATTCTACAGGTTTTTTAAGCTGAAGTCGTGACTTGAGATTTGACTTTTGGCTTCGAAATTTGACTCCTGTTTTAGAACAATTTCTCTTTTCGAACATGGGTCTTGGTGTGTAGCGTATAGTATTTAATAGCCGGCGGCAGCCTCTGACACGGTTCCTATTCAGGCGCTTTCCTTTTTTAATTTCGCTTTACCTTTGATCATGTTTTTCGTTTTACATGAGTCGCGAGTTTCACGTTTGACTTCTGACTTACTTCACTAACTGTTTCAACTGAATGGATTTTAAATTCTTTCAATCATTGAATTACGTAATTGAAATCAAAGGAAACGTAATAAACCGATAAAGCCCGGTCATTCAGTCTTTTTGAATTAGGTTATCAAACTTCATTAGAGCGATTGCTAGCTGATATTGGTAGTAAGTTTAATACCCTTCAGTTTAGAAGCTGAATTAAGTATAGGTTTAGAATCTAACTGAAAACTGCACACTGAATTAGAACAATTTTTTAAACTTAGAAAAAATTGGGTCAATTTCTGTCTATTCTTTTTTCTGTTTCAGTCAATATTTGCGTCTAGCGCGTTAACGGCGGCTATTTTCCGGCAATCTGTCGGTTATGTATAAGAATTGGTGTTAATATTCAAGGTTAAAAAGTCCCTCTAACCTATCTAAACTACCCCCTTCCCCCAACTACCTCCCCCACACCTTGCCCCCCCCCCCCACTACCCACCCCTTAACTACTCGCCCCACCTACCTTTTCACATTTCTACCCCAAAATTGATTACTTATACTGTATATTGCTGTTTTTTTCATATTTTTGAAATCGGAAGGGTTAGATAAGAGTTTTTATTGCATGACTCTTCGAGTCGTTTCCAGGTTTCTACTGGTTATGCTTTTTATGCAAATCTTTCGCATGAGCATTTTGCGCTTTTGTTCTATAATAATCTTTGACTTCTTAACTGACTTTTTCACGCACTTCTTTTGATTTTTGAGTGATTTCAATTGCTCTCATTCCAAAATAAAGGTTGCTAAGCGAAGCCAATTGTTAGAGATTCGCTGCTAAGGTTCAGATAGCTGAGTGGTGAATACCTCCGTCGAGGTGACGGAATCGGATTCCGGAGGTTGGGTTTCGAGAATCTTACCTTAGGCTGATATTTTTGCACCCATGAAGAAAATTGTATCTAGGCTACAGTCCCTGAATTAATTTGCGCCGCCTGTCGTTCGAGAGCAATTTATCCGACGTTAGTCGGTTTATGTCTATGTTTGAAGACCTGTGCCCTCATGCTCACTTCAAGTCATCATTTTGCTCTGCTATTCATGCCATTTTTTTTAACTGATAATCACTCGCCTGAAAAATGTTTGTGCCACTGGTACTGGTTACACTTCAGCCTCAAAATGACATTTCCTCCATCAATTTATGACGTCACAATTTACGCAGGCCATTGACGCAGTTTAATTGAAGATAACTCAATCTAATTGAAGATCATTTGAGAACAAGAATACATTTTTTGTCAGCAAAAAGCATATTTTCATATTCATCCCCCCCCCCCCAAAAGCCCTATTTTATACTGAATACTTTATTTTACTGAAAATCGATGTCTTTTGCCTTTATTTCAGGTTTGAACTTTACGGCTTTCACGCCAGATGCAACTTTGTTGACGGCTATTTCGTCCGATGGAGGAAAACATGTGTTCGATCTGAGAGCCGATGGAACAATAATCAGATATTTCCCACTTGATTTCCAACAGTCTGGAGTCCCCGACAAACGGTTTGCTAACATCGCAGCTGTTCTGGCCTCAGTTGTGGTCATGTGTATAACTGTAATTATGTAAAACTGCATTGAACTTGACGACAAATTTCTATCAATGAATGAATAAAGCATTAAAAAAGGGTAACGTACAGTTGTTTGCTATTGAAAATATTTTCGTAAATGTAATTATTGTAAAATTGTATACTGCAAATGATAAAAATAGATGAATCGAATAGATGGATAAATTGTTTTGGCTTACTAACTTAATCGAAAATCATTTCATATATAAATCGTTTCATTTATTTCAAAACCTAACATCGGCATTTTTTACTGAATTTATTCATCTATTCGTATTCATCTATTTACTGAATTTATTCGTATTAAAATAATTGGAAATAATTTGAACGAGTCGGACTGTCATAGACCCCAAGAAAACAGCCATAACGTAGTTTAGCTACTTTTTAATTTGATATGTAGCAAAATGTAGAATTTATTCAGAGGTAAAGGTAAATTGTCTATTTCAAAGCATTCCATAACCGGGGGGGGGGGGGGGGGGGGGCTATCTTACTATAGTAAAATCGGAGCTTTATCAGAAAGACAACTGATTTATTTAAGTTTCCAAGATCGAAATAATGAACATTAAAGGATGCAAACGATCTAAAGTTGCCGAAATATTTACAGCTGTTATTAGAATTTAACAAACTCATTTTTGCAGACGCGATAAAGATGAACAAAGACTATGACCCTTGGTTTGCTAGATCTCTGCACCCTAACCAGTGTTTCATTTTTATAGCTGCGAAGCTGTAAGCTGAGCGTAGCTATATTGCGGTGCTCTTGGTTTTTTTTTGTTTCGTCGTCTGACGCTTCATTTTCGTTTTACATTTGTTCTAGAACATTCTGTCTCGTCACTGCTTAAATGGCTTTTTCGCGCTTGATTTCACGCTTTCTGCGTGACCTAAATTGCGGTTATTCAGAAACAGAATCTGTTCCTAAAACAAACTTGATTGTAAGAAAACAGATTGTATGGTCCGACAGCCGAGTGGTTAAGGCGGCTGGCTGTTAATCCGGAGATAGGCGGTTCGAGACGCGACTGGGAAAATTTTTTTGCACCCAAAAACAACCTTTGAAATAAACTTGTAAGTTTTATAGGCGGCGGCGATAACTATTATCAACTCACTTCTGTATCTTTTTCCATCTGTATTTTACGGCACGCAAGTCTATTTCGCAGCTATTCCGGCAATCTGCCGGCTATGTTTGTATGTTTACAATTTTAACAATTTTTTAGCAATTATCTCATCCGACTTCAGGGAAAAGTGAAGATACCTGAGTCAGAAACGGAAAATGTCGCCGCTGAAAAGTGAAAGGCATTACTTCAAGTTAAAACAAGTAAAATGGTCATAACAGGTCAAGAAGGAAAGGTAGTTGAGTTAGCACACTAGGCTTGCAAGTAAGAGATGCTGGTTCGAATCCAGTGCTGGTCTATTTTCAAAGGTGCGCCGCCTGAGACATGCTCAAACAAATCCACGTGAGCTCCCGCATATTCCGTATGCAATGTGGTTCAGTGATGATATTCTCATTTTTTGACCGATTATTGCCTTTATTGTCTTTTCCGATACACGCATTATTTTTTTGTTCAAGTGTTGACCAAAAATAATAACGTTTATTAATTGCTCTCAAATGAAGGTTAGCAATAATATTAGTCCTGTCAGTCTTTTTTATGCGATTTTTCGCTTGACCGATTTTTTGACAGACGCTTTTGACTTTTTGTCCTCAAAAACGGGATAAACAGGTAGCGCCCAGCGGGCATTAAGTGCTTTTGGAGCATTTCAGATCTGTCAGCTCAAACTGTTTTGGAGACTTATACTTATGGTATGAAGGGCGGTTCTTGGAGGTTGAAGACACCCCCCACTATTTGCCCCGCCCCACACCACGCTGTTGCCCTCAACCCACCCCAGTTTTGCCCCACCCCATTAAATCCCACCCCATTAAATCAACCCCCCCCCCCCCCCCCCCGTGGCTAGCTACTGACGAACAACCGCATGCTATAAACGCAAATTTATACTATTTTGTAATTTTTTTCAAGGTTTTTGAAAGTTTTTGGCATTTTTTGATTTTTATCAGCCCTAGGTGTCAGGGAACCTCCTTTAGGTTTTAATAATAGGGTACCGCATAGTTTCTAGTGGTAATGGAATGGTTTCAACATTTTAAAATTTCGAATTTTAGCATTTTTTTTTGACAACACGTGCAAATTTTCAATTTTTTTGATATTTTTTTTTCCCTATTCAGGTGTTTCCAGGCCCAGGGGCCAGAAAACATCCTTATGGATTTGATAATAAGTTACTAAATAGAGTTATTAAATAAGTTTTTATTGGCCCTGGAGTAGTCTTTTTAAACTTTTTAATGTAACAAATATTAGTAATTTTTTGATAAAAGTTGCTTTTTTCAAGTTTTTTTGAAAGGTTTTGTCGTTTTTTATGTTTTCAGCCTCAAGAGCCGAGGAACCTCCTCTAGGATTTGAAAGTAGGTTACTGTATAATTTCTAGATTAAATGGAATGTCTTGCAAAATTTAATCATCGCGAATTTTCGCATATTTTGAACATTTTTGTTATTTTTTATTCAAGTTTTTTACTTTTATAGTAACTATTCAGGTTTTTTTTAGGTTAAGGGGTCAGAAAACCTCCGTTAGGGTTTGATAATAAGGTACAGGAAAATTTGTTGGTCATGGTTTAATTTTCAACTTTTTAATATCACAAACTTTTTAGGTTTCTCTAAACTCAAGAGCCACAGAACTTCGTCTAGGATTTGATAATATAAAACTGCATTGTTTATAGCTGTAATGCAATGTTTTTCAAGATTTTAATATTGCGAATTTAAGCATTTTTCAACTATTTGAAATTTTTTCATGTTTATGAATTTCGTCCGTCACCATGGGATACAACTTGCAATTTTTTTGTTGTTTGAAATGTTTTGTCATTTTTTAGGTTTCTCTAACCTGAAGTGCCACAGAAATTCCTGCAGGGTTTGATAATATGTTACTGCATAGTTAATAGATGTGGAATGTTCAAGATTTTAATAGAGTTAATGGGATGGTGATCAACATTTTTTACTCCAGTTGTAATTTTTGGATAAAATTTAAAATTTTCCAAGGTTTGATAATGAGCAGTTGCAGTCTCTAGAGTTAATGGGATGGTAATCAAAATTTTGTATGACTCCAGTCTTAGTAATTTTTGGATAAAGTTAAAATTTTTAAAATTTTTGGAAAATTTTTGCGTTCCAAGTGTGTGGATCTTTGAGCCTGTGAAACTATTTCAAGCTTGAAACAGGGATACCGGATAGTCTCTTGAGACAATTAGATGGTGCTTAAGATATTAGTATCTTGACTTTAAGCAAGATTTTAAAAATTTTTTCAATTTTTCCAATTTTTCAATATTTGTTTTGTCCTTTTCTGAGTTTAACGACCGTTACTGGTCAACGAAATTTTTCAAGTCTCGGAGATGGGTTACTTGAAAGATTTTTTGGGACAAAGAATGGTTTTGAACTTTTTTACTTCGAAGTTGAAAACTTTTTTAATATTGATTTTTTCAGTTTTTTCAAACGATTTTTTTACCAGTAAGGCTAGAAAACTAGAAGATGCAGAGTCGAATACCATCATGGAAAATATTCTCGTCTTTCGCTGTCGGTTAGGTTTCCTTTCTTTCTCGTTCACGTTTTATCTCTCTCTCTCTCTGTGTTGATGCCGCACTTCAGCTGCTGTTTTGTGGCGTAGTGTCATTGCTGATTCTTATTAACAATGAGTTATAGTAGAATTGTTTTTTTAATCATAAATGTCCTAACAGGCAGTTTTTAGGAAATCATTGTTAACTGCTCTCAAAAGCATTATCTAGCAAATATATTGATACTCTTTTATGCAATTTTTCGTCGGACCCATTTGACTTTGTCTTCAGTAACTGGATAAAGAGGTAGCGCCCAGAGATCACTAAACCGTGGCTAGCTGCTGACAAGGCCAACTGTTCGCCGGTCGCTTGAGAGCAATTCACGCGACGTTAGTAAGTTATTTTCTAATCTTTCCTAATACAAACTTTGAGTTTTTTTTATAAAAGGGTGCAAACGAATTTTATTTGGAACCCCAACTCCCTGTTTGAACAGAAAAATGGGTTGGTAATTGATCTCATATTGATGACAGCGATGCTCAAACAACATCCCCCGAGTTATTTACCAACTAGTGAGATCACGTGACTGCATTTTTTAAAAAAAATCCTACAGCCAAGAAAAGTAAGCTTTAAAAATTGTTTTTTGAGAAAATTGAAAAAAAAGTTTTGCCTGAGTCGCACTTTGAAGCAGTCGTATTAACAAGCTCCTCTAATCTTGACAAATTTGGTTTTGAAAAATGAACCTAATTGTAATTAAGCATGGTCAGCCAATTTTAAATTGCGTAAGAAATTACCGTCTATTGAATCAAGATTTGGGGGAAAACATGAATAATATTTTATACGATTGCATTGCATGAATTGCACTGCACTAAAGAAGGGTTGTAGAAATCTGAAATACCACAGAAGGTATTTATTGTTCAACATCTTTCCAAAATGGAATATATGCGGGGCTGGCTTTTTTTTCTAACGTCAAATTTTCACTTTTTTACGCATCGTAGAGAAAAAAAGAAAAACCGTTTTGTACCCCTCAGGATCTAGTTTGTATTTATATTAAAAAATGTATCAGAAATTTGAAAAGCGAACACTCTAAAAATCCGAAGGAAAAAAATGAAAGGGAAAAAATCAATCGGGGGTGACAGATCTTGTTGAAATTTGAAGACAAGATTAGGGGTTTTGACCACATATTGAATTCAAAAACAATTGTTTCTCAAAATTTCGTTAAATTTTCGTCCATCCATTTTCTTGTTAAATACCAATGATTCACTGTAAGAATCGAAAAGAATCGATCAGATAATAGAAGACTTCAAGCAATTTAGAGCTCCCAAAATAGAAAAAACTTTACAGAATATGTACAACTAAAAATCGAAAAATGTATTGTTTTCTAATTTTTTTTAGCAAATAATTCTTTCATCTGAACTAACCATTTTCAGTATTTTCATTACTGCCGAGAAGTAACAAACTGATATCATGTGAGGAACATCAAATCAACCAAGCTCATTTTTGAAACGAAAATGTGGAAATTTTCTTTTGCATTCCTTATTCGAATTTCTTTAAAAAAATGAAAATTTTTAGTTGTACTCCTTGTACTGTCAGTGCACATCGTTCGAACTAGGCTCTAGTATAATGCAATACAGTAGAATATGGAGTATCGATTGCTAGGATGAAAACCTTGATACGATTGTTCATTTTTTTTTTAAAATTAGAAAAATATTGCACTTCTCTACTTTGAAGTTGCCCTTCGAAATAATCTTTTCCAGTCTATAAGAATTTCGGTAAATTCAAAAATCAAAATTTTTTTTGAATTGTGAAGGTCCTCATAAAAAACAATGAGTACATATGAAAGATGAGAGAAAATTTCCTTTTAAATTTTTTCACATAAAAGTTTTTTTATGTCTTTGAAAATCTCCGAGTGAAACGAAACAAAACGAAGAACTTACATTTCCTGAAAATCATTGCTCCTCGATGCTACCAAAATTACGTAAAATGTTAAAGATAAATCTATACAGCATCATATGTAAATTAAGCTTGATTAGCAATATCTTAGTCATTAGTCTCTCACCTTCAGAAGCTGGAAGTAAAAGATTTCCGCCGCGCTTCACAATCATCAGGAAAACAACTCGAGACGCAGCAATTAACACTTGTCTCCCAAAAAGCTGTAAAAGTCAACCCTTCGTTCCTCTGAAACTTTCAGCAGCCTTCTTTTCCGTTATATCTAATTATAATAAACTGGAATTCATTCATTCCTCGATAGGGGAATTGTGAATTCACCAGTTCAACATTCACTGCTGTGCCAAGTGTGCCATTAATCCAACCAGGAAGTGCCGTAGTTAGGCCAAGAGAAAAATCTTTTGTTCCCTTAAGTAGATCAGAACTACGCAATGATATGTACTCGAATTATAAAACACATTTCAATATAACATCTAAACTGATTCAGCCAATGCAGAGCAAAATTCAAATCCATGCGGTGTAAACAAAAGAACGCATCAACGGCTCTTTTATTCAGCAAAAGGAACGAATACAGTTTCAAATGCCACCGGGCCTAATGCATATTTTTTTTGATAACAGTAGTCAAATGCCTCACAATTTGACAATAATGAATTTTCAACCGCGCGGAACAATGCAACCACACTTTTTACAGCTGTTGCATTCAGGGAAATCCAAAACAGCGGAAAATTGGCCACAGTAATATCAGAATCCTTGGTAATACATCTAAACAGTTCTCAACAATATCTAGACACCAAATACTCAACTGCAGATCAATTCAGTAGTTCAAGTCAATTGATGGGAGTTGTTTACCCTACATCAATACACTGAACAAACAAGCTGCCGCTCTTGTTAGTTGGTTCTTGTCACAGCCACTTCCTTTCCTACCTACTCCTGATAATCCACTGAAAAACCGCCCAAAAGCCACCTTTTGCACCACTGGTCAGCAAGAAAGCTAAAATCACGTATCAAAACGCAAAACAATTTCCCAGCTGCTCGTTTCCATGATGACCCTCAAGCAACAATCTGAGACACAAACAGAAAGATTTCCGTTCGCGAGCAATTTTAATTGACAAAAAACAAAGTTTCCATTAAAATTCGTGCTGCGTTTCCACTTCGAATTACTTCGGGCTCAAAATAAGAGGGTTAGATGAATAACGGAATTTAATTAAAATTAACCACAAACCCGCCGTGTTGACAAATTATTGATATTAACAATAATTAAAAACAAATTAGAATTATATGCAAAGTAATAAGTTTCATTTATAATATTAAAAATATGAATACAAAAATATAAATTTTACTGCATTTTATATCAATTTTTGGAGACCGTTACATTTTGGAAAAAATGCACATGAGGAAATTGGTAGTGTAATTGTGGAGAGTTTTCACTAAATTTCTGCAAATATGGAAGATTAACACAATAAACAATAGTATGAAATTGAACTGCAATTAAACTGGAAATGTGTCACGAATGAGCGACAAATTGAGCAGTATGAAACTGAACGAAATGAATGGAAATGAAATTGGAAATGTATCACCAAGAAGTGATAAATTAATAAGTAACGGAATGAAGTTAAAGATTCACATGAAATTGAAGTTTAAGTTTAAACGTTTGATTTAAATAGGTTGAGTTTGCATTATATTTGGTTTTGAGCGTCAAATACTATATGCTTATATCCCGTTCGTAGTCTGAATATTGTAGTCTGGAGGCGAGCTGGTCATTGGTCTAGGTCTTTGGATCTGGAGGGCTAACGACAGGGAGTTCAAAATTTGTTTCTTCTGATTGTTGTTGTGTTTTTTCTTCCTGATTAATTGTTGCAGTTACGGGGTTTTCTGTTCTTTGTCTCTAGAACCGTAATCGACTCAGATTCGCTAGCGGAACAAAGAGAAAGAATTTTCGAATTCGTAATATGTTGGAGCTTTTCTGGTGCGTTTGCCAATGGTTGGTGAAGGAGTCGAAATCGAGGAAGCCGCAGAAGTATTTGGGGTTGGTATACTTAAGCCACTGGTGACAATTGGTTGTGGTTTGGAGGGCTTTTGGGCTGTCATCGCTTTCCAATTATTGCTGTTTGCAGCCGAAATAACCGAAAGATTGCCATCATGTACGTGTCGAATCTTTGTCAACTCTGTTTTTCTATTTCAAGTTTTTGGTGTGTTGAGCAATTTTTTTTCAGTAGTTTTCTCATATGGGAGAGGTCTGCGTTGTGCATATTGTCGAAGCGGTGTTTTTCGCTCCGCTTTTGTATCAAATCTGGCAACGTCATTATTTCTTACTCCGACTTCACGGACTCGGGGCTCTCTGATGACTGTAGATGTTTGGGACGTGCGGATTACTACACTTCCAGGTGCGAAGGTATCCCACAAACCTTGAGGATCTTTCTTTTGATTGCTTGTTCACTATCCGGTCTAATTTAAGCTCCAGCACTGCCGGCTCGGTAAGTCAGGTTGGTGAGTTTTGGATATAAAACAAATCTTGATACGGATTTTTTTTCATCATTATATCGTCGACCTGCGTCTACTTGAGCGCGTGTCATGGCCTCCTCAAACATGATGTCACTGCTTTCTGCCGAGACCCATCCCTTGACATCGAAATAATCTGCGACTGCAACTGCATCACCGTCTAAATATTGATTTAATGAGTTAATTTAATTTTTTTGAGTTTGTTGTTGTACTTATTTTGATTAGTGGTGTGTTCGGTCTTCTGCCACAATGTGTTTCGAAAAATGTTACGTTTGTTGTCTTTTGTTTACAAATTCGTAATTGATTTCTTATTGACCTTTTTGATTCTTTTATAAGGGGTAGTAATGCTCTATGATCAGTGATGACAGTGAAAGATTTTCCTAATTGATAATTTTGGAAGTTTTCTTCAGACCAATCTACCCCCAAAAGTTCTTCTTCCTTGACACTAAATCTCTCCTCACTGCCGTTAAGGAAACGTGATGCTAATGTTTTTGTATACCAGTTGTTGGTGATCGTTGTGCTTTTGCAGTACAAAAACCTGCGCTTGAAGCATCGCATTTGATGCGGGTTTTCAAATGTTATTTTTCAAAAATTTTTTAATGCGTATTTTCGGTTGTTCAGATTTTAATGCGTATTTTCGGTTGTATGTGCTGCATGATTTTTAATGTTTTAAAAATGTGATTCTAATTCATTATTCCATTCAAATTTTGTGTTCTTTTAAGAGAGGGCGTAACGGATGACATTGTTGTGAGATTGGAAATGAATTTTCCCAAATAATGTATTGAGCCTAAGGAATGAAAGTAACTGTTTAAGGTTATCCGTGCTTTTGTCTACAGCTTCCTCATAGATTGTTTAGGGAGGCAATGTTACTATATCGTGAGTTGCTTTGCGTAGAATGTCTATTGAATTTCCTCCTTCAGCAAGAGTTGCTCTTTTCAGAATAATTCACTATTTTTCCAATCAAAGTAGGGGTTCATGAGTGGGTCTTTCCGAAAAGGGCTCATTTCCATGGAGAGCACGTTCATTTGGTGCTGACTTGGCGATGTGATACTCCATTCGGTAAATTAGGAACTGTGTTACTATTACTGTTTAATTAAGATGAATTGAGTTCGCGGCACTAATCCGTATTCAGATGTGACAGTTGAAATCTCAGTTTAATAAATTAGAGGTGGAAAGCTGATTCGAGTCCACGTCAAGAATTTGCTTTGGAGAACTGCTACGTTTCCACTTCAAATTATTTTCGGCTCAAAATTGCAGGGTGAGAAGAAAAACTCAAGAGAAGATAGCTCAAATCACATATCAAAACGCAAACCAATTTCCCAGCTGCTCGTTTCCATGATGACCCTCAAGCAACAATCTGAGACACAAACAGAAAGATTTCCGTTCGCGAGCAATTTTAATTGACAAAAAACAAAGTTTCCATTAAAATTCGTGCTGCGCTTCCTCTTCGAATTACTTCGGGCTCAAAATAAGAGGGTTAGATGAATAACGGAATTTAATTAAAATTAACCACAAACCCGCCGTGTTGACAAATTATTGATATTATCAATAATTAAAAACAAATTAGAATTATATGCAAAGTAATAAGTTTCATTTATAATATTAAAAATATGAATACAAAAATATAAATTTTACTGCATTTTATATCAATTTTTGGAGACCGTTACATTTTGGAAAAAATGCACATGAGGAAAATGGTAGTGTAATTGTGGAGAGTTTTCACTAAATTTCTGCAAATATGGAAGATTAACACAATAAACAATAGTATGAAATTGAACTGCAATTAAACTGGAAATGTGTCACGAATGAGCGACAAATTGAGCAGTATGTAACTGAACGAAATGAATGGAAATGAAATTGGAAATGTATCACCAAGAAGTGATAAATTAATAAGTAACGGAATGAAGTTAAAGATTCACATGAAATTGAAGTTTAAGTTTAAACGTTTGATTTAAATAGGTTGAGTTTGCATTATATTTGGTTTTGAGCGTCAAATACTATATGCTTATATCCCGTTCGTAGTCTGAATATTGTAGTCTGGAGGCGAGCTGGTCATTGGTCTAGGTCTTTGGATCTGGAGGGCTAACGACAGGGAGTTCAAAATTTGTTTCTTCTGATTGTTGTTGTGTTTTTTCTTCCTGATTAATTGTTGCAGTTACGGGGTTTTCTGTTCTTTGTCTCTAGAACCGTAATCGACTCAGATTCGCTAGCGGAACAAAGAGAAAGAATTTTCGAATTCGTAATATGTTGGAGCTTTTCTGGTGCGTTTGCCAATGGTTGGTGAAGGAGTCGAAATCGAGGAAGCCGCAGAAGTATTTGGGGTTGGTATACTTAAGCCACTGGTGACAATTGGTTGTGGTTTGGAGGGCTTTTGGGCTGTCATCGCTTTCCAATTATTGCTGTTTGCAGCCGAAATAACCGAAACATTGCCATCATGTACGTGTCGAATCTTTGTCAACTCTGTTTTTCTATTTCAAGTTTTTGGTGTGTTGAGCAATTTTTCTTCAGTAGTTTTCTCATATGGGAGAGGTCTGCGTTGTGCATATTGTCGAAGTCGTGTTTTTCGCTCCGTTTTTATATCAAATCTGGCAATATCATTATTTCTCTCTGGGTCTCTCTGATGACTGTAGATGTTTGGGAGGTGCGGATTACTACACTTCCAGGTGCGAAGGTATCCCACAAACCTTGAGGATCTTTCTTTGATTGCTTGTTCACTTTCCTGTCTAATTTAAGCTCCAGCACTGTCGGCTCGGTAAGTCAGGTTGGTGAGTTTTGGATGTAAAACAAATCTTGATACGGATTTATTTTTTTTATCAGTATATCGTCGACCTGCGTCTACTTGAGCGCGCGTCATCGCCTCCTCAAACATGATGTCACTGCTTTCTGCCGAGACCCATCCGTTGACGTCGAAATAATCTGCGACTGGAACTGCATCACCGTCTAAATATTGATTTATTGAGTTAATTTAATTGTTTTGAGTTTGTTGTTGTACTTATTTTGATTAGTGGTGTGTTCGGTCTTCTGCCACAATGTGTTTCGAAAAATGTTACGTTTGTTGTCTTTTGTTTACAAATTCGTAATTGATTTCTTATTGACCTTTTTGATTCTTTTATAAGGGGTAGTAATGCTCTATGATCAGTGATGACAGTGAAAGATTTTCCTAGTTGATAATTTTGGAAGTTTTCTACAGACCAATCTACCCCCAAAAGTTCTTAATCCTTGACACCAAATCTCTCCTCACTGCCGTTAAGGAAACGTGATGCTAATGTTTTTGTATGCCAGCTGTTGGTGATCGTTGTGCTTTTGCAGCACCAAAACCTGCGCGTGAAGCATCGCATTTGATGCGGATTTTCAAATGTGATTTTTTAAAAAAAAATTTAATGCGTATTTTCGGTTGTTCAGATTTTAATGCGTATTTTCGGGTGTATGTGCTGCATGATTTTTAATGTTTTAAAAATGTGATTCTAATTCATTATTCCATTCAAATTTTGTGTTCCTTTAAGAGAGGGCGTAACGGATGACCTTGTAGTGAGATTGGAAATGAATTTTCCCAAATAATGTATTGAGCCTAAGAATGAAAGTGACTGTTTAATATTATCCGTGCTTTTGTCTACAGCTTCCTCATAGATTGGTTAGGGAGGAAATGTTACTATATCTGGAGTTGCCTTGCGTAGAATGTGTATTGAATTTCCTTCTTCAGCAAGAATTCCTCTTCTCAGAATAATTCACCATCTTTCCAATCAAAATAGGGGTTCATGAGTAGGTCTCTCTGAAAAGGGCTCATTTCCAAGGGGAGCACTTTCATTTGGTGCTGACTTGACCATGTGATACTCCATTTGGTAAATTAGGAACTGTGTTACTAATACTGTTTAATTAAAATGAATTGAGTTCGCGGCACTAATCCGTATTCAGATGTGACACTTGAAATCTCAGTTTAATAAATTATAGGTGGAAAGCTGATTCGAGTCCACGTCAAGAATTTGCTTTGGAGAACTGCTACGTTTCCACTTCAAATTATTTTCGGCTCAAAATTGCAGGGTGAGAAGAAAAACTCAAGAGAAGATTAAGAGAAGAATGAATTTAACAAGTAGATGTGGGTGACATGAACAAGTTAACATCCTATCAAGAAGGAGGTAAAAATGTCATCATGTGAAATACCTAAAGTCATGAACATATCGGGCTTCAGTGAATTAAGGTCAAGTAATTTAGTACATAATTTCCTAATATACCACATAAGAAAAGCCAAGGAAAGAAATCAAGCTTAATCTTGTTACCCAGTTTTCAATCCCAAATCAAAACTCTGTAACCTTCGCTTTTCTTCTCAAACTGTTAGTTCAAGCTTTTAAATAATTAGGCTTCAAAGCAGATTTGCAGAGCTGAACATTGATCAAACGGCAAAATGAAAAATTTCCTATCTTTTTGACAAAGTATACAATCACATAAACTGGTAGTCAGCTAAGGCTATCTGAATTATAAAATGACTTGAGGTAGAAACTCAAGTCTGTGACTCCAGTTTATCAGCGAAGCAAATTTTCAAAAAAAACGCAAAGGAAGCCACATACTCGCTACATTCCGCGAACTTCAAAGAAATTTGCCAAACTAGCGATAAAAAAATGTGAGAGGGAACACTTTCTGCTGGAACTGTTTGAGCAACTAATAATTTAAACAGTCTTGCGCGTCAATAAAGCGATGCCAAACAAGTGAAATTTTTCACCACTCAACTTTACATGATCCTTCAGAACAGGTTAGGCAGTCAACAGCTGCTTTTTCAATAATTAACCCCAACAAGCGGGAACAAAATCTAACCAGCCGAGATATGCTCAATCGTTTTCCGTAAATAGCAATCCTAACAACGAATTATTCAACGATCCTATTTGAAATCTTCGAATCCGACTCATTTAGTATCAATTGAAACAATGTACTTCCTCCGGAATGGTTTGAACAACTACAATCGCTACCAATTTCATTTGTACACTGCAGTAAAGTTATTGATACGTATGCTTCACATGATTCTAGAAGACAGTTTACTCTCCCGTTGTACAAAGTTACTAATTTTCTTGAACTTTCATTCGAAGCAGAGGCATCAACAACCGTGCAGTATCTCAACAGTGATCATGAAATGTCAGTTTCAGAAGTAAGTCATACAATGACGGTGTCACCATTCGACAAAGTCAACCAACAGCTCAACATGACAAGAGAATTTGACACACCTTGTCTCAACGTACCACCTCAAGCATTGTTAAACAGTAATAACTATACAACACTTTCAAAGAACTTGGTTACATTTTTTACCTGACTTATCCAATGATGCAACAGTTGCCCTCCTCGAGGCCATTACTTTTGCTTTTTTGTACCCAATGGATGTAATCCAAGGCAGCGAAACGCGTTCACTGGTCTTCAAAACAAAGCTTGCTTAGATTCTTGCCGGAGAGTACAAGTTTTCTCATAAAAAACTAAACGACAACCATTCGTTTATCATATCTCAAGAAAACATTGAAGAAGAACCGTTTGACGAATTGGTTCAACGATTGTGGAAAATAGGAGCTAAAGGTACTTTGCCCGAACAAAAGGAAGACAGTTCACTGTACCAATCAGCAGTGCAAACATTCAAAAACTCAGAACTGCGAAAGACATCAAATTGCCCTTCCTTGGAAACCTTTAAAGAATCTCAAAAACTTTTGCTTCGGGGAAATCAGGCAACGAAAACATTTTAAAATTTCCGCGAAAAGAACCACATGTCAATCATAAGTACAAAAGACATATCCAAAAGAATTGGGTGTAAATTTTGTCAGGCCGGTCAAAGTGCCAGAATTACTTCCATAGTCAATGTGGTTTTTTCCTCATCATTTTATCTCTATTTCAAATCTAAACCAATCAAGAAAAGTTGGATGAGTTGCCAATGCAGCTTTAAATTTCTCCGATATTTAACTGAACTCAGTTCTTCTGACTGGCCCGACTTCTTGGATAACTTAGCTGGAGTTTTGTTGAACACCCGGTTGGTGTGTTGTCAGACATCAAAGTGATGTTTGTACAAATTCTCGTATGACATCAATATCACTCTGCTGTTCAGTTTCTTTGACCGACGGGCATCAAGATTTGACAACTTTACTTACTAAAACAATCTTTGCTATAACATGTTTATCATTTGTTTCATATTTATTTGCTTCATTAGTGCGCAGAAGATATCAAAGTAAATTTCGGGTGGCCTCGATGACTTATAATCACTTTTATATTGATGACATTATCAAGCGTCCGCCAACAATAGCAGAAGAAAAAGAAACCTTTACAGAGGCCAAATAATGCCTGTAAAATGACGGTTTCTGGTTGACAAGGTTGTTTTTCAATCAAACCAGTTTTTTTAATTTAAATCTCAGCCGATGACAAACAGAAGTAAAAGAAAAAATGAGTCCTTGGCCGAAATTGAAACAATAACCAACGAGTTGTCATGATTCCCCTACAAGAACTTCCCGAGGACGCAGCAGTGTACAAAAAAAGGAAAATAATTTGGTACTCTCAATGTTTGATCCCCTCGGTCTGCTGTTTCCTCCGACAATTAGAATCAAAACGATTTGGGACCTTGGGAAGAAAGGGATGAATTAATATCACAAAAACCAGCCAATGCCCTCCAGATAGCTCTGAACAGCTTTCTTTTTACTGTCCCAAAAGTTCGATTTCCTAAAATTTTCATAGATCGACCGAACACACAGCCAGGCATTTTCATTTTTTAAAAACCTCACTGTGGCAGCCTTCGCCTAGTTCCGTACCAATAATAGACGAACCTGTCATTCACAGGCTTTGTTCTTGTTAATGTGCAAAGTTTCTCCTATTAAGCAAATAAGCGTGACAAAATGCTATTAGAAGCCGCCCTTATAAGTGCGCGATTTCTACGACTAATCAAATAAGAGAAAGACCGGCAATCGACTAAAACCTTCTTTGGTCTTTCAGCCAGTTAATATTGGACGGGATGGCCTCGAAAAAGAAACCATTTTTTTGTTTCAAACAGATTGCATGAAGCTAATCAAACTAGTTCTCCGAAGCAATGGCAACACATTTTTCCAAATATTAACCCCACTGATCTTGGAACTCGCGGTAATAGGACAAACGAAATTTATCGGAAATTGTTGCAGTCACCCGATTTCCTCTGCGAAAACGAGTAGTCATTGATTGAGATGAGGAAACTACGAACAACGTTTGTTGTAGCGACGAGAAGCTCCATTACGCTTAACCCTCTAGTTGGTTCGGTCGAATTCTTTACATGGAACAAGATTCTTTGTACAGTCACAACAGCTTTAAAAATAATTTGTCGCGCCAAGAAGCGAAGTAAAATCAACGGTACATAAGATATTCGATCATCAATATATCTCCTGAAATTGTCTCGGGACATCCTCTTCTATTCTGTTGTTCAATCCCGACTTCGGGAAACAGGACTTAATACTCTTAAACAGATCCTCTGGCCGTCTGCAGTATGCACCAATACAATTAAATTTGAAAAATGTCCAATATTTTGCATGTTTTGGGCAAAATTTTGTGTTTGTACTGCGAACACAAGCTTAAGTGTCTACAGAACCAACAAAGCCTTCATGCAACAACGATAGCATAATATGGGTTTTCACAAGGCATGAGCAAGCATTCAATTCAATGTCTTTTATGTCGACGTTTTGAAACGTAAATCAAACAAATCATGTCGCCACTACCCAGCTGCTACTTTCCAACAGCTGAAACTCAGTCCGCTTTTGCTGATTTTATTTTACAGTTTTTCGAACCCTTCTACATTGAGTATTTCGAAGGCTTTGTAAATAAACAGCATCGTCTGATATTTACGTGCATGGTGATGCGTGCATTTCACTTGTAAACGTGATCAGACCTAAACACAGAAGCGAATTAGCAGTCGTCGATGACATCTCCAACTTCCCTACTGCGGCAACGGCAAAACATTTGTTTGCGTCGTTGAAAAAGTGAAGAGCCCCTAAAGCCTTGTACAATGACAGAACTTACAAAGCTTTAGCAGGCGCCATTACAAGGAGGAACTTCATTCCTCCACATGTTGATCAATTTGGTTCTGGCTGGAGCGTTTTTTCCAGAAAACCAAAAGACTGCTTCTCCTAGGATCAAAGAGACTTCCTTATGACGCCTTCTTCACAATCTTTCCGGAAACAGAGTCAATCCTCAGTTAAAGACAGCTGACTAACGTTTCTGGGCAGCCTGACAACCAGAAACTCTTGAATCCAGACTACTGTCTCATCCACCGACCCTCCAATAGCTTGCCACCAGGCCAATTCTCAGACTAGCAAACTGCAAGCCTGAAGACATAGAAGAACACGCAGAAAACTGATAAACCATTTATGTCGACGTTTGGTGATAGAGTATCTGCCACCTTTAGCGGACGATCTAAATGGAAGACAGCCACAATCAGTAATTCAAAAAGGACAACAATATTTGGGTTTTAGAACACCTGAACCTAAAAGGCATTTGGCCCCAAAAAGTCATGGAAACAACACCAAGAGGAAATGAAATAAAGAAAGTAACAATGGTTTACGGCACGCATGGTTGCCCGGCCTCCTTTCTGAAGCGCGTTTCTCGTTAACTATTCTTTTGATTTTTTGCTCCAATTTTAGGCAACGTAGGGACATCATTTTTTCTTGGATTTAGTGATGATTCAGATGAAATTTCAGCCTAAAGATTCCGATTTGCGAGATTTCATGTTTCCCCTACAAAATTTTCCTGATGATGCAGCAGTGTACAAAAAAAAGAAAATCGGTTGGTACCCTCAATGCTTGATCCCATCCGCCTGTTGTCTCCTCGGACAATTAGGATCAAAACAGTTTGGGAGCTTGGGAATAAAGGGATGAATTATTATAAAAAAAGGACTAGCCAATGCCCTCCAGATAGTTCTGAACAGCTTTTTTGCTGTGCCAGAATTTCGATTTCCTAGAACTTTGCATAATCCGACCGAACATATTGGCAATCATATTCATATGTTTTAGAAGCCTCACTGTGGCGGCCTTCGCTTACTTCCGTACAAATGATAGACCGACCTGTCATCCACAAGCATTTTTTTTGTTGAAGTGCAAAGATTCTCCCATTAAGCAAATAAATGTGCCAAAATGGTATCGGAAGCTGCCATTATAGCTGTGTGATTTTTACCACTAATCTAATGAAAAAATGACCGGCAGTCAACTAAAACCTAAAAAGAAAATGTTTTCGTTTCAAACAGATTGCATGAAGTTTAGAAAATTGTTCGCCTAAGAAATGGCAACACATCTTACCAAATATTAACCTCACCGGTCACGGAACTCACGGTAATGAGAAAAACGACCTTTAGCAGCCACCCGATTTTCTTTGCGAAAACTAGTAGTCATTAATTGAGATGAGGAAACCACGAACAACATGTGCTGTAGCGACTAGAAGCTCCAAGACGCTTAACCTTCTAGTTAATTTTAGTAAATTCTTTAGATGGAACAAGCTTCTTTGTACAGTCGCAACAGCTTCACACCTAAATTTTCGCACAAAGAAGCGAACGTAACAGTACATAAGATATTCGATCAGCAAATTATCTCCTGAAATTTTCTCGGGACATCCTATTCTATTCCGTTGTTCAATCCCGACTACGAGAAACGGGACTTATTTGCAAATGCAAAATTGGATGCTTAAATTCATTGTTGGATAAGAACAGATTACTCAGATCCTCTGAGACATGGAGAACACGCAAGCCTGAAGAAATGGAAGAAAACGCAGAAAACTGATAAGCCATGTATGGCGACGTTTGGTGATAGATTCTGCCCACCTTTAGCGGACGATCCAAATGGAAGACAGCCACAATCAGCAATTCAAAGTGGACAACCTTATTTGGGTTTTAAAACACCTGAACCTAAGAGGCATTTGGCCACCAAAAATCATGAAAACAACACCAAGAGGAGATGAAGAAACCAAAGTAAAAACGGTTTACGGCACGCTTGTTCAACTGGCTTCCGCTCTGAAGCGCGTTTTTCTTTTGACTTTTTGCTCCGGTTTTAAGTAAGTTAAGGGAGCCCATTTTTCTTTTTGGATTTACTGATAATTCAGATGAATTTTCAGCCTAAAGTTTTGGAGCCAATATCAAAGCAGAGAAATAATAACTTCAATCGACTGACGCTTCAGAATCACCTCGATGACACTTACGATTCAAAAACGGGCATAATTTGAACATGAAATTTGACTCCTTTGTCCAGTAACATGAAACCTAGACGTGCTCTGATAACCAAAGAAATGACTAGATAAATGCTTTAAAACACCGAAGCCCATTACTGATGCCGCGTTCTAATATTGGTCCCTTTTTTGTCAAAAATGATGGAATTTATTTTGCGTAAACGGTACTTTTTTTTCTGCCAAAATTTCACTTTTGTGAATGCGTCGAAGCGGAAAAATAAAATATCATTTTATCTCCTTAAAATAGTACTTTTCGTTTTTTTTCCAAATCTATAAATTTTATCGCATGTTGCGAAAAGGGAGTTACATAAAAATGGGGAAACGGGAGTTAAAGGAAAGTAATGCGGAGAGGGGGTACTGAATTCTTAATAAAATTATTATAATTTTTGATAACAATGTGAATACGTTATACTAATAAAAGTCTTGTATTAATAATTTGGTGTTCAGATAGCGTTTTATTAATTTCTTTTTTCAATAATCCGAGACTTTGTTAAAATTAATTTAAGGTTATATTTAGCTGTTTGCAAATATTAAGCATTTTTTTTGCAAATATTAAGCATGTTTTAGCATTTTTTGTCATTTAGTTGTCTTATTGCAATAATTGGAAATTGAAACGCCGCACTTAGTGCCAATCATTTTGTGGTTACCAGAAGGTTCCAGGTTTTTAGGTATAAAACCGTTTTTCGGAGAAGAAAAGACTCAAAGTTATTATATTTTGTAACTAGTTTTCCGCCAATATCTAGCTCCGTTTTTTTTGAAAAATGGAAAGTTTCGTAAGCCTGGGAATGCTCGTCTTTTGCTGTCTGAAAGAATTGATGGTTTCAATTAAACAGAATAAAAAAATTTGTCATCAGGTGCAACTGTATTATAAAATTGACTGTTTTTCTTCAGTTGATCTTTTAAGAATGAATTTTCTACTTTTGACTTTGAAAAATGTTTTTTTGTCAATTTTGTAAGCACGAGTTAAATGAAAAACTGGTTTTCGTGGCAGAGGGGTCTTTTCCTGAAATGCTCACGTGAATTTTTTGTTTCATATCACTTTACCTGTCGATTACGTTTGATTTCTGAAATAGCTAACTCACTTTTTCCTAAAACGAATTTCAATCGAATCACTCAATGAATTAAGCAAAATAGTGAATACGGAAAAGGTCAGGCTAGCAAAAGCAAAAGAATAGGGAAAAATTGATAAATCTTGGTCAGTAAGTTATGGTACATCAAGCGATCAATTCCAATTGAGCAATTGCTGTTTTTTGTTCGTTATAAGCTAAACAGCCTTCAAATTAGAGTTGATTTAAATACAATTTTTGCATGAAAATGAAATTGCAGACCCAATAAGAACACTTTTGGACACTTAGAAAGACTTCTGTCAATTTCTGTCTTAGCAATTTCTATTTCCTTTTGTGTTTTAATCACGATATGCGTGAAAAGGGTTCAACCGCGGCTATTTCCTGTTGGCTATGTTATTATTTCCTTGTAACAAAAATTTCTTATAGCTTTTATAAAACATGTAATCAAAAACCAAAAAAAAACAGAAAAGAATGTTGAAATTTTTGCAGACGTCCTCTCTGAACTAATGATTGATTTTTTTGTTTTGTACTGTTTGTGTTTTGTAATTTTTTTGACTGTTCAACAAGTTTTCGAAGTAATCATAACAGAAAAAACTTTTAAAATTTGGAAACGTGAATTGTTTCAGCTAAAGACTCAAATAAATATACAAACTTTCAAATCGAAATAGAATTGTTTTTTTATCCTTTTTTCCTTTGAAGCTATAAATTAACATTAATAAAATAAACTTATTTGCTTGAAACTGAAATCCAATGTACATAAGAAATGACGCAGTTTTACAAGAGAACGAGGAAAAGCTAAAACAAAAATTGAAATACTTCGAAAACAAAAATTGAAGTACTTCGTTCGCCTTAGTTTGAATTCTCTGGATTGAGAGCACGTCATTTCGTTTGCAATTTTTTTAAAATTGTTGTTCCAACCCAAGTTGTATTTAAAAATCATCAATTTCACTTTAATTTGAAAGAATAGACAAATGTGTAATAATATTTACTTTCTGTCGTTTTCGGCGGGCACTTAATCTAAGCTCACATCCTAGAGGGCATTTGAAAACTAACATATTTGCAATTTCGTCGGGTTGCACAAATTTAGGATATTTGAGCGCGGAAAAAAAATTTTTTTGGGAAAATAAAACAGTCCTTTTTCTCTTTTGTGTTGATTATTCCTGGTGATTATTCAAAAGAGTTCAAAATAATTTGAATTATTTTTCGAAAGAACTTATTATTTAGTCCTGCAAACGAATTAAACTCAAATCAGGCAATTTTTGGAACGAAATTCAATTTTTCTACTAAGCGTCTGTTGTATCACCGTATACTTTATTACCGTGCATCTTATTAGTTATGGTGTTTAATATGCCATCAGATTTAGTGAATTTGTTCTTCATGCGTCGTTCAAAATCAAACAGAGAAAATCAAATACTTGGTGTAAGAACGAATAAAAAACTTTTTTTTTATTTTCTTTGACTTTAAAGACAATTTTTATTTGATGCTTAGTATTTCCAGCTGGATACATATTAATTGACAGTTCAATTATTCTCATATGCTCCAGGATTTGTGCTAGAAATCGTTTCAATCTTGTTAATTAAAAAAGGTAATTTATTTTAGCGAACCAGAAAAACCTTTTAGCTGAAAATGATTTCCAGAGCCTTGTACTGATGGAATTTGTGTTTCAATCGACAGAGCAGTGTTAGTTCTGTTCCACGGATGTAGCAGAATTGCGACAACATCAGCAAAAATAGGTTGAAATAGAAATGAAGAAAAAAATGTTTTTCATCACGGTTTGTTCTGATATAATGCCTGCTTAACTTTTGAATTGAACATTTTGCTGTTGCTCCAAATCCAAATGTCATTGAATCATGAAATAAGCGTAGACGACAATCGAGCAGCTTGAGTTAACTGATATACGAAAAGCTGTCAGGTTTCATCTCTTGAAAAAAATTTCGGTTTGTAACGTAAATCTTTAAAATTTTTTTTTGGTTCGTTTTAATTTGTAAATTTCTAGATTTTGCGATTATAAGTTGAACTAATTAATTAAGTTGAATTAATTAACTTTAATTTAACAACCTGCCCAAAAGCAAACTTCATTTAATATTTCACTCCAACTTTTTCACATTTTTTCATTAACTTAAAATTTTCAATTGGTGCGATTTTTTAACTAAAGCAATCAGTGAAACTCATTTATTCACTGCAAAAAATTGAGTACTTAATTAGTTTTCATATTTTTAATTAATATTAACATGCGGGTTCTGTTCTAAAATATTCATCTTTGCAAAATAAATGACTTGCTACACAAAAAATGCCTCAATTTGAGCTTCGAAAAATTGTCAGCCAAAAAAATTTCAACTACAAAAAAAAGAAAGTTTTTGACAAACTTAAGTTGTATGTTGGAACATTCTAGGCCACGCACAGTGTCGACGAGTCGTCTTGTAAACCTAAGCAAGGAGGTTAGTTAAGGTGCGTCTGCACAAAGTTCGGACTCTCCGCATGTGCTTTCTCAATTCATTTTTACAAAATGAAATACGGACAGGAAAAATTTGATACAATATATCGAAACGTTAATTAGTTAAGATCTGGAAGGTCACATAATAGTAACAGCAAAACGTTTTTCCATTTTAGTTTAAGTTTCAGTGTTTGCTTTAAATTGACATTTCTGAAACCTGACGAAACATTTTCATAGTCAACAACTGAAAACCATTGAAATTAAGAGTTCTCCAGCTGGAAAGTAAAAGTTAGCTGTGCCTACCCCCCCCCCCCCGTTTTAGAAGAAATGAAGAATCAGCGTTTATATTTTCAATTATGAATTTCAAAACTTTGCAGAAAATATGTCCGGCGTTTGAATATCAAAACTGATAATTCTGATAATTAGAAAAAACTTGGTAAAACGGGAATTAATATTGCAATAATTTTTAAAAAATGGGGGAATATATATGCAAGACTTTTTTATTCAGTTCAGTTTTTGTTCATGCACGTAGAGAAGAAAAGAAAAAACGAAGTTTTGTATCCCACAGGATCTATTGATTTATATTTAAAAATTATCCTAAATTTGAAAGAAGACACCGCTTCGAGGAACAACTAGAGAAGGAAAAAATCGCTCGAGGAGAGGGGAGGCTGGGGTGACAGATCGCATTGAAGTTTAAGATAAAACAAACGGAGAAATTTGTAGTAAAATAAGTTATGTTCAAATGAAATTAGAATTTTAGAGTAATTCTGTACTATCTCAACCGTAAAAAAAACGACACTAACTTTTTGATCAAAAACATCAGAAAAAAATTATCTCGTTTTTTCAAATTTTTTTAAAATTGATTTTCCGTCTCTCTGTGTTTCTATGCATCGGCCAATCAATCTTTTTAAGAACCAATCAATTCCTGTCTCGAACAGATTCTTGGGAAAAGAGAAGACTGCAGGCAGTTCAGGGCTCTCAAAATAACAGAAATCTTTTTTACAAAATTAAAAACTTAAGCAGAAAAGTGTACTCTTCTGAATTTTAGCATGTACTCTAATCATTACCATTTCATCATGAACATCACACCAACCAAGGTCAGTATTGAAACGTGAAGATGTGGATGTATTCTTTTATTTTTAACTGTATCCCTTGTTCTAGAGCAGATCGTTCGAATCAAGTTTCTTTAGTATAATGCAATACAGAACAATTTCAGAGTTAGAGGGTTTATGGGTCGCCAAGTTGAACAAATTGTTACCAATTTTAACTTTTTTTTCACTTCCCTGTATTTTGAACTGCACTTCGCCTTGGATTTCGACAGATTTTTTGGTTGTTCCTGTAAAAAATTTATCTATGTTATGAATTGTGAAACTTCATAAAAAGGAAGTGTTTTTGAAAGATGAAAAAATTCCTTTCGCTTTCAGTCTTTCTAAAAATTATTGAAACCTTCTAATGTATTCAAAAGTACTGCCAAATAGTGAAGAAGCCGAAATGTAAAATTTACTTATAGCAATTTTCTTTCAATACTAGAAAATAACAGCCTTTAAGGTCTGCCTTCAAATCTCCTTGTCATGTTCGATGCAAGCAGAGGCAGAGTGCATAAAATGTCAAAAATCTTAAAAAGATATTGAAATACGTAATATTTGCTAGCGATTGCCAGAAGTTTGATTAAATATCTCCAAAAGCATGATTATGTTCAATAAAGTAAATAAACAAATTGGCCCAAGATTCTCACGAAACATCGAAACCAGAAATAACTCTTGCAAAATTGTCAAAAAGTTTATTTCTAAGTTTAATGTCAATTTTAAAATGACCGATATAGTTCTCTCATAAAGTCGGCACCTAGTGTTCCATTTAAACAAAGATTAATTGTTAAATAGAAGGCATTCCATTTTAGTTTAAATTTCAGTGTTTGCTTTAAATTGGCATTTCTGAAGCCTGACGAAACATTTTCATAGTCAATAACTGAAAACCATTGAAATTAAGAGCTCTCCAGCTGGAAAGTAAAAGTTAGCTGTGCCTACCCCCCGTTTTGGAAGAAATGAAGAATCAGCGTTTATATTTTCAATTATGAATTTCAAAACTTCGCAGAAAATATGTCCAGCGTTTGAATATCAAAACTGATAATTCTGATAATTAGAAAAAACTTGGTAAAACGGGAATTATTGTTGCAATATTTTTTTTGAAAAATGGGAGAATATATATGCAAGACTTTTTTATTCAGTTCACTTTTTGTTCATGCACGTAGAGAAGAAAAGAAAAACGAAGTTTAGTATCCCACAGGATCTTTTGATTTATATTCAAAAATTGTCAGAAATTTGAAAGAAGACACCGCTTCGAGGAACAACTAGAGAAGGATAAAATTGCTCGAGGAGAGGGGAGGCTGGGGTGACAGATCGCATTGAGGTTTAAGATAAAACAAACGGAGAAATTTGTAGTAAAATAAGTTATGTTCAAATGAAATTAGAATTTTAGAGTAATTCTGTACTATCTCAACCGTAAAAAAACGACACTAACTTTTTGATCAAAAACATCAGAAAAAAATTATCTCGTTTTTTCAAATTTTTTTAAAATTGATTTTCCGTCTCTCTGTGGTTCTATGCATCGGCCAATCAATCTTTTTAAGAACCAATCAATTCCTGTCTCGAACAGATTCTCGGGAAAAGAGAAGACTGCAGGCAGTTCAGGGCTCTCAAAATAACAAAAATCTTTTTTACAAAATTAAAAACTTAAGCAGAAAAGTGTACTCTCCTGAATTTTAGCATGTACTCTAATCATTACCATTTCATCATGAACATCACACCAACCACGGTCAGTATTGAAACGTGAAGATGTGGATGTATTCTTTTATTTTTAACTGTATCCCTTGTTCTAGAGCAGATCGTTCGAATCAAGTTTCTTTAGTATAATGCAATACAGAACAATTTCAGAGTTAGAGGGTTTATGGGTCGCCAAGTTGAACAAATTGTTACCAATTTTAACTTTTTTTTCACTTCCCTGTATTTTGAACTGCACTTCGCCTTGGATTTTGCCAGATTTTTTGGTTGTTCCTGTAAAAAATTTAACTATTTTATGAATTGTGAAACTTCATAAAAAGGAAGTGTTTTTGAAAGATGAAAAAATTCCTTTGGCTTTCAGTCTTTATAAAAATTATTGAAACCTTCTAATGTATTCAAAAGTACTGCCAAATAGTGAAGAAGCCGAAATGTAAAATTTACTTATAGCAATTTTCTTTCAATACTGGAAAATAACAGCCTTCAAGGTCTGCCTTCAAATCTCCTTGTCATGTTCGATGCAAGCAGAGGCAGAGTGCATAAAATGTCAAAAACCTTAAAAAGATATTGAAATAAGTAATATTTGCTAGCGATTGCCAGAAATTTGATTAAATATCTCCAAAAGCATGATTATGTTCAATAAAGTAAATAAACAAATTGGCCCAAAATTCTCACGAACCATCAAAACCAGAAATAACTCTTGCAAAATTGTCAAAAAGTTTATTTCAAAGTTTAATGTCAATTTTAAAATGACCGATATAGTTCTCTCATAAAGTCGGCACCTAGTGTTCCATTTAAACAAAGATTAATTGTTAAATAGAAGGCATTCCATTTTAGTTTAAATTTCAGTGTTTGCTTTAAATTGGCATTTCTGTAGCCTGACGAAACATTTTCATAGTCAATAACTGAAAACCATTGAAATTAAGAGCTCTCCAGCTGGAAAGTAAAAGTTAGCTGTGCCTACACCCCGTTTTGGAAGAAATGAAGAATCAGCGTTTATATTTTCAATTATGAATTTCAAAACTTCGCAGAAAATATGTCTAGCGTTTGAATATCAAAACTGATAATTCTGATAATTAGAAAAAACTTGGTAAAACGGGAATTATTGTTGCAATATATTTTTTTAAAAAAATGGGAGAATATATATGCAAGACTTTTTTATTCAGTTCACTTTTTGTTCATGCACGTAGAGGAGAAAAGGAAAACGAAGTTTAGTATCCCACAGGATCTTTTGATTTATATTCAAAAATTGTCAGAAATTTGAAAGAAGACCGATGCAAAGAACAACTAGAAAAGGAAAAATTCGCTAGAGGAGGGGGAGGCTGGGGTGCCAGATCGCATTGAAGTTTAAGATAAAACAAACGGAGAAATTTGTAGTAAAATAAGTTATGTTCGAATGAAATTAGAATTTTAGAGTATTTCTGTACTATCTCAACCGTAGAAAAACGACATTAACTTATTGATCAAAAAGATCAGAAAAAAATTATTTCGATTTTTCAAAATTTTTTCAGAAAATTGATTCTCCATCTCTCTCTTTTTCTATGCATTGACCAATCAATCTTTTTAAGAACAAAAAAATTCCTGTCTCGAACAGATTCTTGGGAAAAGAGAAGACTGCAGGCATCTTAGGGCTCTCAAAATAACAGAAATCATTTTTACAAAATTAAAAACTTAAGCAGAAAAGTGTACTCTTCTGAATTTTAGCATGTACTCTAATCATTACCATTTCATCATGAACATCACACCAACCAAGGTCAGTATTGAAACGTGAAGATGTGGATGTATTCTTTTATTTTTAACTGTATCCCTTGTTCTAGAGCAGATCGTTCGAATCAAGTTTCTTTAGTATAATGCAATACAGAACAATTTCAGAGTTAGAGGGTTTATGGGTCGCCAAGTTGAACAAATTGTTACCAATTTTAACTTTTTTTTCACTTCCCTGTATTTTGAAATGCACTTCGCCTTGGATTTCGCCAGATTTTTTGGTTGTTCCTGTAAAAAATTTAACTATTTTATGAATTGTGAAACTTCATAAAAAGGAGGTGTTTTTGAAAGACGAAAAAATTCCTTTCGCTTTCAGTCTTTCTAAAAATTATTGAAACCTTCTAATGTATTCAAAAGTACTGCCAAATAGTGAAGAAGCCGAAATGTAAAATTTACTTATAGCAATTCTCCTTCAATACTAAAAAATAACAGCCTTTCATGTCTGCCTTCAAATCTCCTTGACATGTTCGATGCAAGCAGAGGCAGAGTGCATAAAATGTCAAAAATCTTAAAAAGATATTGAAATACGTAATATTTGCTAGCGATTGCCAGAAATTTGATTAAATATCTCCAAAAGCATGATTATGTTCAATAAAGTAAATAAACAAATTGGCCCAAGATTCTCACGAAACATCAGAACCAGAAATAACTCTAGCAAAATTGTCAAAAAGTTTATTTCAAAGTTTAATGTCAATTTTAAAATGACCGATATAGTTCTCTAATAAATTCGGCACCTAGTGTTCTATTTAAACAAAGATCAATTGTCAAAAAGAAGGCTTTTTGTCCATGTTTGTTTAACGGGTTTTGTTTATGCGCTTTTGTGTGCGTGCGTGTATTTGTGAGCGTTCGCGTTTGCTTGTGGTTGTATTTATGGGTAGGCGTATTTGTAATGTGTGTGGTATGTGAGTATACGAGAGAAGGAAAAATTTAGTCTGACAAAGTTAGTTCAAATGTTTGACACAATTAGGGGCAGAGTGCAAAAACTGTCGGAAAAAATAGAAAAATAGGAAAAATAGTTTTATTGTTAAACATTATGGTTTGATAATTTGCAGAACAAATGGTTTGTTTATTAAATCTGCCTAGTTGCACAACTGACAGTTTGAAAAAAAAACGAATTGGCCCGCTACGCGCATAAAACTTCAAAAATGAGAAATTTCTGCAAATGTTTCATAGAAGTTGTTTTCAAGTTTTTGTGTCAAAATTACAGTTTCCGATTCATATATCAGAAGGCCACAACTAGTTCTCCAGATGAAACAGATCAGACATAAATGAACGATTCTAACGTTGATTGAGAATCAGTTGCCCAAAAAGAACATTCAATTTTTTGTGCCTTTTCTATTTGTGTTTTTGTTTGTGTGTATGCATGCGAGCGCTTGTGCTTTTATGTATGTGAGTGCGTAAGTATGCAATGTATGTGCTCTCTCTCTCTCTCTCTCTCTCTCTCTCTCTCTGTGTGTGTGTGTGTGTGTGCGTAAGAGAGAGAGAGAGAGAGAGAGAGAGAGAGAGAGAGAGAGAGAGAGGGAGAGGGAGATGGAGAGGGAGAGGGAGAGGGAGAGGGATAGGGAGAGGGAGAGGGAGAGAGAGGGAGAGGGAGAGGGAGAGGGAGGGAGAGAAAGGGAGAGAGAGGGAGAGAGAGAGGGAGAGGAAGAGGGAGATGGAGAGGGAGAGAGAGGGAAAGAGAGGGAGAGGGAGAGGGAGAGGGAAAGGGAGAGGAAGAGGGAGAGGGAGAGGGAGAGGGAGGGAGAGAGAGAGAGGGGGGGGGGGAATGGAAAATTATTCTTTAGTTCCTTTAAGTGTAAGACGCAAATAGAGGCAGAGTGCAAAAACTGCCAGAATCATAAAATTATATATTGTTTCTTACAAATTAAGGATTTAACTTTGTCGCGAACCGAAATCCGGTTTTTCAATATTCTCGGGTAACATATCTGCCAAATTTTCATTATAACCAGGAGACATCAAAATGAGAAAAATTTTCGAATAACTTAAACAAGGATTCAAACGGAAGACGTAAGTTCAATAGAAAACGAACAATGCCCGGCTATACTTTATGAGTTAAGAAAAGAATTATTTATTTTTTGATACCATCATGAAACCCCCCCCCCCCCCGCACCAACCTCAAAAAAAAAAGATTTTTGGTTTAACTGATCAAAGCTGAAAAAGTGATTAAATTTCTCACTATTCGAACAAGTTCAAAATTCTGCGCAGTCTTTGTCTTAGTACAGATTTTAAACTGTATCTCTACGTGAACAATTTTTTAATTCTTGTCTCCTTGCCTTTTGGTAACTACATTTCAAGTGAAATGATGAGATTTTACGGAATATGACAAGGAACAAGTTTAGACATGAGTGTCTCTTCCTTTCTGTTTGCAAAGAATTTAATCGCTAGGATTTTTCAATCCTGGTGGAAATTAATTTTCTGTGTGTTTTAATAATTAAAAATAGGAAAGAACTGTAGTCAACAAAAACAACGTTTTAGACATTTTTTCTGGAGAAAAGTCAGAGCTCATTTTAAAGTTACACAACAACTTCTTGTATCGTTGAGTTGAATTAAATATTCATATCTCCCAGTGGAACAAAAATATACAACAAAACAAACTGGGTTCTTTTAATTGGTCTTTTCTGTTATACTGATGAAACTAAAATTGGAGTGTTTAGACTCGGAAAACCAAAAGTGAACTTGAAAAGTTATCGACAATTCTCAATTTTTCTTTGACGTTTGCTGTAAACTTTTTCAATTGGAACCAATAAATTTAAATTTCGTTACATGTTTAGCTTGACATTCGTTTTTGTGTGTTACGGTGGCGATTGATTTTTTTCCAACAGATACAAAAAACGGCACTCAAAATTTTTGAAGCCTAATTTGCTTTCTGTTTTTTTAAGTTAATTGTCACAATTATCTCTCTGATGAATATGAAAGAAATGATATAATCAACTATAAATTTTTTTGTGTTCTACAGTTAAATCTGGAAAATGTAAATTGTATCAATTATCTACAGCAAAATTTTAAAAAGTAACGAAAAATTAAAACAAATTATAGAAAAATTATTAAATTTTTGACCAAGGTTGTTATAGTTCATTTAACTTTAGCATGAATTGATCTAATAAAACAATTATCGTCCGAAACAATTCAGAGTTTAATTAGACAATATTATTGAAATTTCGGAGTGGAAATTTGTGAATTGCAGAGAATTACTTTGAAACATATTAATAAAATTTTGGATTGAAAGTTTCAATGAAAACTATGGCCACAAGTAATGCCTGCAATGTGAGCATTGGTTAACTTCTCAGCATTTTGTTATAAGAACATAATTACAATGAGAAAGGACTTTCCGGGAAAAAAAACGAAATATGGATAAGAAAAACAAAGCGCTTTCAAAGAAACTGTTCAAATTTGTTTTTAACTCTTTCAACTTCTTTCGCTTGTGGTAAAATTAATTAAAATACAAGAAACTGAAATAATTGCCTGACATTATTTATTTTTTGGCTGTTAAATCCAGTTTCCTAATCTGTAGACAGAATAAAGAAATTGTAGTTGCTTCAAATTTTTTAAATTAAAATAATGATTTTGGTTTTAATATAGGTTAGTAGTCAGCCCAAATTCACGTAATGTCACGGGGGGGGGGGGTGATACGTGTTTCTGGAGGCGCGGAAAACTTGAAAAGTTTTGCCGTCCTGGGTGTCAAAAAAATTCTAATTCAAAATTGAAAAATCGGTATCCTTTTTAAATCAGAATAGAGGTTTCTCGGTTTTTAAGTTGTGAATTAAAAGCAAGTCTGGCTGCGTGTGATAGAGTGCCATAAAATGCTAAACTTGGACAGCAAAAAAATTACACTTACTTTTTGGTGGTTTTATCCACATTTGTTTTTAATTCTATAGTTCTATTGACTATATGTTACCCATGTTAGTGTGTGACCTCAGATTAGAAATCTGCAAAATTTTAAGCAGAAAGACTTCACTTGGAAAAAACGTTATGTCTGATAGCCAATCGAACGCTATTGGCGTCAAAGTCAGCTTTAAAAATGAAAAAGAAAACAAGCTTGCGCAAAATCAAGACAAAATATAGGTAGACTTGACAAAAGCGACGAGCAAAAGGATATGAAATGTTACGACAATCACTAAAAAAGGACCTTGAAAAAGTTCGGTAAAAATATTCATATACCTATTTTTTTAAATGGGACAGTTAGTTTTGGAATACGGTTGCAGAATTTTGAGATAAGCTCATGTGTAAATTTGGACAAATTTATGCTAGTAATTTCCAGTAATAAGGAGTTCTAGAAAGGAGCAACTGTTATTTTTCAGTAAAAGTAGCTCTCCAAATATTGTTATGAGTTGTTAATACAAACAAGTGAATGCTGCTAAAATGTGAAAACAAAGATTACTGCAAATTTATTGAAGTTTAAACATGTTATTTGCATTATAAATCGGGTTATGTTATAAATTTTTGAGAAACTTTTATTTAAGAAGACTAATATGAGATTGAATTCTGCTCTGCATTGTTGTCAAAACAAAAAATGCAATAGAGCGTTGTATTCAAATACTTGGTAGAGAAATATATATGGTGATATTCCACCGCACATCAATAACTCAACTGTTGCCTTTTAGAGAGGAAAAGTCTGATGGCAATCCCGTTCATATGTCAGTAAGTGTTTATCAGCACATGCTCATGCTCGAGCTTGATACAGAATTGGTTTCTACGTCTACCAAAATAGCGTAATTGAAATCTTTCATTTACATTTATGTAAACATGTTGTTTTGTTTTTTATCCGAGACACCTCTTCAATAACTGGCTGCCAAGGGTTAGAAAGCGTTAGTCTGTCTATTACTTGGTCCAACATGTGTTTTTTCTTATCATAGAGAAAGGTACGATCCCATTACACCAGAGAGCTCTTCTATGTGCTTGGCTGCCGAGTTTAGGAAAGGCTATTTTTTTGTAGTGTCCCTTGAAAACAAGTGTGTTTTCAAAAAATCGTGTTTTCCATTTTTCTTAGTCTAACCAAAAGTGTTGTGAAACGTTTTTGTTTGTGTTTAGCGAAGAAGTATTGGTTTTTTGACAGAAGGTCATTCCCTTATACTTTATTTAAAAATACGGAATTGAAGTTTTAGTTGACCAATGATAATATTGACCAATGTGTGCAAAAACTAAACGCAGCATTTCAAAGAAAAACTCTCACACGGCACAATAGAAACTAACAAACAGATATTAACAAGAACAAAAACCAAAATCAAAGATTGGTTGGTCTCTAGTTCTTTAAGTTGTATAGGTTGGATCAAGTTTGCGCTTCTTCAGAGCAACGCAAAGGCTGACTAGAGGCGTTTCTGCTTGCAATTAATGTAATACGTGACGCTTCAGGAGTTGAAGGAGTTGGAGTTGTGTCAGGCAACGGAGAGTGGGGTAGAATTTTCATAATAGAATGTTTTGGTCTGTCAGGATTTTATAAAAACGCTCGATATTTACCATTTCCCTCCTGTAGTTTTCCTGGTTTTTGTTGAGGAATCTATTTATCATCAAAGTCGTTAAGATTTTTCCTCAAAATTTCATCTTTCGTCTCCGGATCGAATGGAAATTTACTTTATCTTGTAACTTCATCAATCGTGTTTTGCCTTCTTTTCATCAGCGCCTTCATTAGTCTGCATGAAGGGATGTAATGGGATTTTGATTTTAATATAGGTTAGTAGTCAGCCCAAATTCACGTAATGTCACGGGGGGGGGGGGGTGATACGTGTTTCTGGAGGCGCGGAAAACTTGAAAAGTTTTGCCGTCCTGGGTGTCAAAAAAATTCTAATTCAAAATTGAAAAATCGGTATCCTTTTTAAATCAGAATAGAGGTTTCTCGGTTTCTAAGTTGTGAATTAAAAGCAAGTCTGGCTGCGTGTGATAGAGTGCCATAAAATGCTAAACTTGGACAGCAAAAAAATTACAATTACTTTTTGGTGGTTTTATCCACATTTGTTTTTAATTCTATAGTTCTATTGACTATATGTTACCCATGTTAGTGTGTGACCTCAGATTAGAAATCTGCAAAATTTTAAGCAGAAAGACTTCACTTGGAAAAAAACGTTATGTCTGTTAGCCAAGCGAACTCTATCGGCGTCAAAGTCAGCTTCAAAAATGAAAAAGAAAACAAGCTTGCGCAAAATCAAGACAAAATATAGGTAGACTTGACAAAAGCGACGAGCAAAAGGATATGAAATGTTACGACAATCACTAAAAAAGTACCTTGAAAAAGTTCGGTAAAAATATTCATATACCTATTTTTTTAAATGGGACAGTTAGTTTTGGAATACGGTTGCAGAATTTTGAGATAAGCTCATGTGTAAATTTGGACAAATTTATGCTAGTAATTTCCAGTAATAAGGAGTTCTAGAAAGGAGCAACTGTTATTTTTCAGTAAAAGTAGCTCTCCAAATATTGTTATGAGTTGTTAATACAAACAAGTGAATGCTGCTAAAATGTGAAAACAAAGATTACTGCAAATCTATTGAAGTTTAAACATGTTATTTGCATTATAAATCGGGTTATGTTATAAATTTTTGAGAAACTTTTATTTAAGAAGACTAATATGAGATTAAATTCTGCTCTGCATTGTTGTCAAAACAAAAAATGCAATAGAGCGTTGTATTCAAATACTTGGTAGAGAAATATATATGGTGATATTCCACCGCACATCAATAACTCAACTGTTGCCTTTTAGAGAGGAAAAGTCTGATGGCAATCCCGTTCATATGTCAGTAAGTGTTTATCAGCACATGCTCATGCTCGAGCTTGATACAGAATTGGTTTCTACGTCTACCAAATTAGCGTAATTGAAATCTTTCATTTACACTTATGTAAACATGTTGTTTTGTTTTTTATCCGAGACACCTCTTCAATAACTGGCTGCCAAGGGTTAGAAAGCGTTAGTCTGTCTATTACTTGGTCCAACATGTGTTTTTTCTTATCATAGAGAAAGGTACGATCCCATTACACCAGAGAGCTCTTCTATGTGCTTGGCTGCCGAGTTTAGGAAAGGCTATTTTTTTGTAGTGTCCCTTGAAAACAAGTGTGTTTTCAAAAAATCGTGTTTTCCATTTTTCTTAGTCTAGCCAAAAGTGTTATGAAACGTTTTTGTTTGTGTTAAGCGAAGAAGTATTGCTTTTTTGACAGAAGGTCATTCCCTTATACTTTATTTCAAAATACGGAATTGAAGTTTTAGTTGACCAATGATAATATTGACCAATGTGTGCAAAAACTAAACGCAGCATTTCAAAGAAAAACTCTCACACGGCACAATAGAAACTAACAAACAGATATTAACAAGAACAAAAACCAAAATCAAAGATTGGTTGGTCTCTAGTTCTTTAAGTTGTATAGGTTGGATCAAGTTTGCGCTTCTTCAGAGCAACGCAAAGGCTGACTAGAGGCGTTTCTGCTTGCAATTAATGTAATACGTGACGCTTCAGGAGTTGAAGGAGTTGGAGTTGTGTCAGGCAACGGAGAGTGGGGTAGAATTTTCATAATAGAATGTTTTGGTCTGTCAGGATTTTATAAAAACGCTCGATATTTACCATTTCCCTCCTGTAGTTTTCCTGGTTTTTGTTGAGGAATCTATTTATCATCAAAGTCGTTAAGGTTTTTCCTCAAAATTTCATCTTTCGTCTCCGGATCGAATGGAAATTTACTTTATCTTGTAACTTGATCAATCGTGTTTTGCTTTCTTTTCATCAGCGCCTTCATTAGTCTGCATGAAGGGATGTAATGGGATTTTGGTTTTAATATAGGTTAGTAGTCAGCCCAAATTCACGTAATGTCACGGGGGGGGGGGGTGATACGTGTTTCTGGAGGCGCGGAAAACTTGAAAAGTTTTGCCGTCCTGGGTGCCAAAAAAATTCTAATCCAAAATTTAAAAATCGGTATCCTTTTTAAATCAGAATAGAGGTTTCTCGGTTTTTAAGTTGTGAATTAAAAGCAAGTCTGGCTGCGTGTGATAGAGTGCCATAAAATGCTAAACTTGGACAGCAAAAAAATTACGCTTACTTTTTGGTGGTTTTATCCACATTTGTTTTTAATTCTATAGTTCTATTGACTATATGTTACCCATGTTAGTGTGTGACCTCAGATTAGAAATCTGCAAAATTTTAAGCAGAAAGACTTCACTTGGAAAAAACGTTATGTCTGATAGCCAAGCGAACGCTATCGGCGTCAAAGTCAGCTTTAAAAATGAAAAAGAAAACAAGCTTGCGCAAAATCAAGACAAAATATAGGTAGACTTGACAAAAGCGACGAGCAAAAGGATATGAAATGTTACGACAATCACTAAAAAAGTACCTTGAAAAAGTTCGGTAAAATTATTCATATACCTGTTTTTTTAAATGGGACAGTTAGTTTTGGAATACGGTTGCAGAATTTTGAGATAAGCTCATGTGTAAATTTGGACAAATTTATGCTAGTAATTTCCAGTAATAAGGAGTTCTAGAAAGGAGCAACTGTTATTTTTCAGTAAAAGTAGCTCTCCAAATATTGTTATGAGTTGTTAATACAAACAAGTGAATGCTGCTAAAATGTGAAAACAAAGATTACTGCATATTTATTGAAGTTTAAACATGTTATTTGCATTATAAATCGGGTTATGTTATAAATTTTTGAGAAACTTTTATTTAAGAAGACTAATATGAGATTGAATTCTGCTCTGCATTGTTGTCAAAACAAAAAATGCAATAGAGCGTTGTATTCAAATACTTGGTAGAGAAATATATATGGTGATATTCCACCGCACATCAATAACTCAACTGTTGCCTTTTAGAGAGGAAAAGTCTGATGGCAATCCCGTTCATATGTCAGTAAGTGTTTATCAGCACATGCTCATGCTCGAGCTTGATACAGAATTGGTTTCTACGTCTACCAAATTAGCGTAATTGAAATCTTTCCTTTACACTTATGTAAACATGTTGTTTTGTTTTTTATCCGAGACACCTCTTCAATAACTGGCTGCCAAGGGTTAGAAAGCGTTAGTCTGTCTATTACTTGGTCCAACATGTGTTTTTTCTTATCATAGAGAAAGGTACGATCCCATTACACCAGAGAGCTCTTCTATGTGCTTGGCTGCCGAGTTTAGGAAAGGCTATTTTTTGTAGTGTCCCTTGGAAACAAGTGTGTTTTCAAAAAATCGTGTTTTCTATTTTTCTTAGTCTAGCCAAAAGTGTTGTGAAACGTTTTTGTTTGTGTTTAGCGAAGAAGTATTGCTTTTTTGACAGAAGGTCATTCCCTTATACTTTATTTAAAAATACGGAATTGAAGTTTTAGTTGACCAATGATAATATTGACCAATGTGTGCAAAAACTAAACGCAGCATTTCAAAGAAAAACTCTCACACGGCACAATAGAAACTAATAAACAGATATTAACAAGAACAAAAACCAAAATCAAAGATTGGTTGGTCTCTAGTTCTTTAAGTTGTATAGGTTGGATCAAGTTTGCGCTTCTTCAGAGCAACGCAAAGGCTGACTAGAGGCGTTTCTGCTTGCAATTAATGTAATACGTGACGCTTCAAGAGTTGAAGGAGTTGGAGTTGTGTCAGGCAACGGAGAGTGGGGTAGAATTTTCATAATAGAATGTTTTGGTCTGTCAGGATTTTATAAAAACGCTCGATATTTATCATTTCCCTCCTGTAGTTTTCCTGGTTTTTGTTGAGGAATCTATTTATCATCAAAGTCGTTAAGGTTTTTCCTCAAAATTTCATCTTTCGTCTCCGGATCGAATGGAAATTTACTTTATCTTGTAACTTGATCAATCGTGTTTTGCTTTCTTTTCATCAGCGCCTTCATTAGTCTGCATGAAGGGATGTAATGGGATTTTGGTTTTAATATAGGTTAGTAGTCAGCCCAAATTCACGTAATGTCACGGGGGGGGGGGGTGATACGTGTTTCTGGAGGCGCGGAAAACTTGAAAAGTTTTGCCTCCTGGGTGTCAAAAAAATTCTAATCCAAAATTTAAAAATCGGTATCCTTTTTAAATCAGAATAGAGGTTTCTCGGTTTTTAAGTTGTGAATTAAAAGCAAGTCTGGCTGCGTGTGATAGAGTGCCATAAAATGCTAAACTTGGACAGCAAAAAAATTACACTTACTTTTTGGTGGTTTTATCCACATTTCTTTTTAATTCTATAGTTCTATTGACTATATGTTACCCATGTTAGTGTGTGACCTCAGATTAGAAATCTGCAAAATTTTAAGCAGAAAGACTTCACTTGGAAAAAACGTTATGTCTGATAGCCAAGCGAACGCTATCGGCGTCAAAGTCAGCTTTAAAAATGAAAAATAATACAAGCTTGCGCAAAATCAAGACAAAATATAGGTAGACTTGACAAAAGCGACGAGCAAAAGGATATTAAATGTTACGACAATCACTAAAAAAGTACCCTGAAAAAGTTCGGTAAAATTATTCATATACCTGTTTTTTTAAATGGGACAGTTAGTTTTGGAATACGGTTGCAGAATTTTGAGATAAGCTCATGTGTAAATTTGGACAAATTTATGCTAGTAATTTCCAGTAATAAGGAGTTCAAGAAAGGAGCAACTGTTATTTTTCAGTAAAAGTAGCTCTCCAAATATTGTTATGAGTTGTTAATACAAACAAGTGAATGCTGCTAAAATGTGAAAACAAAGATTACTGCAAATTTATTGAAGTTTAAACATGTTATTTGCATTATAAATCGGGTTATGTTATAAATTTTTGAGAAACTTTTATTTAAGAAGACTAATATGAGATTGAATTCTGCTCTGCATTGTTGTCAAAACAAAAAATGCAATAGAGCGTTGTATTCAAATACTTGGTAGAGAAATATATATGGTGATATTCCACCGCACATCAATAACTCAACTGTTGCCTTTTAGAGAGGAAAAGTCTGATGGCAATCCCGTTCATATGTCAGTAAGTGTTTATCAGCACATGCTCATGCTCGAGCTTGATACAGAATTGGTTTCTACGTCTACCAAATTAGCGTAATTGAAATCTTTCCTTTACACTTATGTAAACATGTTGTTTTGTTTTTTATCCGAGACACCTCTTCAATAACTGGCTGCCAAGGGTTAGAAAGCGTTAGTCTGTCTATTACTTGGTCCAACATGTGTTTTTTCTTATCATAGAGAAAGGTACGATCCCATTACACCAGAGAGCTCTTCTATGTGCTTGGCTGCCGAGTTTAGGAAAGGCTATTTTTTTGTAGTGTCCCTTGAAAACAAGTGTGTTTTCAAAAAATCGTGTTTTCCATTTTTCTTAGTCTAGCCTAAAGTGTTGTGAAACGTTTTTGTTTGTGTTTAGCGAAGAAGTATTGCTTTTTTGACAGAAGGTCATTCCCTTATACTTTATTTAAAAATACGGAATTGAAGTTCTAGTTGACCAATGATAATATTGACCAATGTGTGCAAAAACTAAACGCAGCATTTCAAAGAAAAACTCTCACACGGCACAATAGAAACTAACAAACAGATATTAACAAGAACAAAAACCAAAATCAAAGATTGGTTGGTCTCTAGTTCTTTAAGTTGTATAGGTTGGATCAAGTTTGCGCTTCTTCAGAGCAACGCAAAGGCTGACTAGAGGCGTTTCTGCTTGCAATTAATGTAATACGTGACGCTTCAGGAGTTGAAGGAGTTGGAGTTGTGTCAGGCAACGGAGAGTGGGGTAGAATTTTCATAATAGAATGTTTTGGTCTGTCAGGATTTTATAAAAACGCTCGATATTTACCATTTCCCTCCTGTAGTTTTCCTGGTTTTTGTTGAGGAATCTATTTATCATCAAAGTCGTTAAGATTTTTCCTCAAATTTTCATCTTTCGTCTCCGGATCGAATGGAAATTTACTTTATCTTGTAACTTGATCAATCGTGTTTTGCTTTCTTTTCATCAGCGCCTTCATTAGTCCGCATGAAGGGATGTAATCCAAGAAGCCGTTTGGTAGCGCCAAGTAATTGATTGTTCTCCATTCATTGCCTTTGTAACTCTTGTTTTCTAATGAAGACTTTCTCTGTTTTTAGGTTTTTTATGCTATTGTTTATGAATTGGGACTGGCTTCTTCTCCCGAAAAAAATGACATGGTTCAAAGAAGACAACAATGAAGATGTAAAAATAAGATTAGTTTGTGCCCTTAAACAAAGAATTTCTTTGTAAAGTTTCTCTAGTTGAGATTTTTGTCCGCATTCAAAAGCTAGATATTAATTTTATATTTTTTATTGTTTTCCCTACAGATTTGGATGTGTTCGTTCTCAGATTAAATCAAACTACAGCACAATGCCGGTGGCTTCGTCCAGAAAATACAACTTTGGACCCGGTTACGCATTCAAGCTCCCATATAAAATGACACCCGTTTCAATGCCAATCTTTCCGTGTTTTTCCTGACACTATACTTTAAGCTTTTTCTCGTTTTTTCCCCAATTTTTCAAAGGTTTAGTAGAAAATCAGTTGTGCTAGACTTTGAGAGTTTTGTCATAAAAAAGGAGAATTTCCTTCTCAAAAAACTTGACTTTTGTACAAAAAACTACAACGACTTCGCCTCGGTCAAAACTCAGAAACTTATTATTTGTTGGCTGACCAAAAAATACACGGATTGACCTGGAAATAGAAAACTATCCGCGAAAAAATATTACAAAAATTATTAAACCCGTGGGGGAATCAACCAGCAGTTTTTACGCTAAAGAATAGGAAAAGATTGATTTATTTTCGGACTTGCACAACAATCCCGTTCTTGATTTACAAATCGACAAAATGACGAAAGAGGAAGCACCCATATTGCCGAGTTCGACTATTTGCGAGTTGACAACGCCGGACGGATGAAGCTTTCCGTTCGAGAGACGAAGCAATAAAGACTGGGAACCATTATCTTAAGCGAAAGTTTTTCTTGCTTCCAAAAACGCTCGCCGAAGAAGAAGTTTGCTTGTTCACTCAGCTCATTTACTATTAAAAAACCTTTTCTTCAGTGAAATAAGCAGAATCCAAGCGTTTCATCTCAATGTCTCTCCTCGGAACAACTTCTTTTGCCCAAAGGCCCTACTGGTGAAGATTATCAAAAACATGACCCAAGTTTGGCCCGGAAAAAATGGCTTTTAATAATTAACTACGAAAAACTGACAGAGGAAATGAGTGCTTTATGGTTCATTTGGAAAATTTTTTGAGTGATTATAACTGCTATCAACTAACTTATTTGATAGAATGATTTCTTTAATTTCGTTTTTTTTGCAAAAATATTCCAGTTTTTGAAGTGGAAGAAGTCATAGTTGATCAATTCGACACTGTATTTGAGAAATCGCACTTTGAAGGAAGAGCAGTGCTAAATTCTCTCAGCATTTTGCATTAAAACAACGCTGTCGAGGTCTGAAGTTGTGTTTTTTGTACAAGCGTTTGTAATACGACTGCTATTTACTTTTGTTATATCCAAATTGACTATTCTTAAACCCAGTTGCTAACAAAATTCAGTTCGGATATCTTTTTAATCATGTTTAGTTTGTGTGTTTCTTACCTAACCTTAGGCTATGAATAAGATTATAACAAGAGAGGGTCGCTTTTTCATGGCAGTGTTAGGGCTCTTGGGATCAGGCTAAACAGAATTAGTATTCAAATTGCTTTCAAGGAACAGGTTTCATCCTAAATCTGGAAAACATTCGGTTTCCTTGCAGAAAATTCAGCCAAAATACACAGAGGCTACCGAAAAACCACTAATAATCTATTCAAAAAAAAGCAAAAATTTAAATATTGTGCAAAATAGTGAGAACTGTCGTCCTCTATTTTGACGACTCCTAAGAAGAAGTCTTCAATAACAGATAGTTCATAAATTTCACTAAAGCAGGTCGTCACCCAAATTCAAACGTTTTTTATGTGAAACACAACCTATATCAATAAATTAAATGGTCAAGAACATTAGATTTAAACGTACCTCACAATATTTTGTTTAAATCACAGCGAGACACTCAGCAATTTGTCTATTTGTGTATGAATCAAGCACATTTTTTTCACAAACCTATTATGAGTTAGCAGCGAAAATATAATTTTAACATTTAGTCCTGGACCTGTTCCCAAAACGTCCCAGAACGAAGATTAAGTGAACATGAGATAAAAAACAATCAAAAGGGGACAATTTTTCGGAAAACTTCTGAATACCTCAATAACTAAACGAAAAAGTGGTTAATTTAAAAAGCAACTGCAGTTAGAACATTCGGTTCTCAATGGGCTTTCTATTGATACCATTCATATCTTTGTATGTCAAATGTATCCTTCGATCAAAATTTACAAAAAGTTATCGATTGATTATATAAATCGGCTTCTTCTAATGTGTTTTGGGCCAAAAACTTTGAGAACGGCACCAGTTTTTTTGTGCTTTTGCGTCTGATGGAATGAAGGTTTTGGATCAAAGATAGAGTTTTCAACTTTTGAAAAATAATGATTTACTGGCTTCAATTATTCTTGAATCGGGGGGAGGGGGCTATTGGATTTTTATTCAACCAGCCCCCTTTTTCGCCTGCAATGCACTTTATTTCTTTAATATTAATGTTTCTATATATGCAAAAAGGGGTTGGTAGTAATTTAATAATTGCATTTTTAATTTTCGTCTTTAATAGGTTGTCTCACGATAAGAAGTAAAACCGTTTCCTGTTAAATAATCCAATTAAATATCCACTTCCTTTCTCGACTTACTTTTATCTCAAGAAGGAAAATCGATTTCCCAAATTTTTGGTTCAATTTTCGTTAGAAAATCTCCTCTAAGTTGCTCTCGCTTTTAGAGTTTTGTTTTATTTGTGAAATAACTTCATTCATTAAAAGTGTTTGCTAAGTTTTCCAAATTTGCTCAAAAATGGCTGTTCTGAGAATAATGATTAAAAAGTATTTCATAGTTTTAACTTAAGTTAACACTAAGAATTTTTTTCCGCAATAATTTCTCAAATAAAGAATACTCGACCAATTACAAACTTATAATTATATCTAACTACTTATGAATTTAGTATAAACCTGCTGAGAATTATTATTTAAAAACTAGTCGAGGTTTTGCAGAGAAATAATGTAAAATGTTAAATAGCTGTGAAAATATTTTTTAACGCAAAACGCCCGAAGTTTTTAGAAGTGATAGCGGTGATTTATCGCACCAGTTGATTTTCTTAGCCGCGTTTATGGCATATATTAGCTTTGAGTGCAAAATTTAATTTCATTGACAATTTTTTTGAACGAATTATTCATAATGAAGATAACGATAAGTACGTTTGCAAAAAAGCTAGCCGTACTCTAATCATCAATGTTCGCTGGCTTCTATATCGGTAAAATTCAAAGATTTGATAAAAAATTTTATCATTTTTCTTTAAATTTCTACTCTAATTTCCAGCCAATTTTGTCCCTTATAGTTGGATAAATCAGCTATGAAACAGATCAAAAATCTACACCTGGTTTTCTAAGCCATAATGGATTATTATTATATCTCTTTTAACCAAGTAATCTATTATAACTGATTGACAGTCGATTAGAGAAATCAATTCGGCGTATGCCTCACAATCAAAAAGTCAAGCACATTTTTGTCTAGATTCTAAAATTTAGTCATTGAGATAAAACACCAGTCGAAATATTTAAGCTCCTCCGCTATTTAGTCACGCGTAAAACCATATTCGGCAAAGGTGCGTTGGAAGAGAAAATCTATAGAACGATAAACTAACAAAAATTTTCGTAAAATTTTTTGTAGGCTGAGGAAAAATGACGACAAAATATTGGTTTATTGCTTAAATTGTTGAAGAAAAATTTTTTGCTTTTGATTATCGCAACAATTCAACATATTCAGTTTGTCTGTTTCTCTTATCGCTCCCCAGAAGCTTGAGGTTTTCAGGGAAAAAACGGGAAAAACTGACTTGATTTTTGATGCACGGCGGCGGAAAAAGATTATCAATTATCGTCACTGTATTGAAGTGTGAACAAAAAAGGAGGGGCTAAAATTGAAGCATTAATTCAAAATATTTTCTTTAAATTGATTACAGAAATGCTTACCATCATTGCGGTTGTTTTCTTCGTACCATCGGGTGAGTTGGAAGCTTAACAAATTTTTTACATACATTTGTTTGAGTTTGAAACGGTTAATAAGAGAATTTCTAGATCAGTTTAGCAAAGTGTTCTTTGCATTGTCAACATCGACTTATTCGGAACTGTAAAGGTTATATACGAGTATGGTAGTCATACATGGATTATATTTGATTTCCTAGAAACCATACAGGGATCATACAAAAAATTTAAAAGCCGAAAAACTGTATAATTTGTATTTTCTATTGAAGTGGAAAAAATTTCTTAGCACTGATAGAAGATCATATATGACACATAAAACATATCGTTTAACTGTAATATTATTTAAAAACACTGTGTTTAATTCCGACATCAATCAAGACTCCTGAATTTTAATTTTTGAACTATTACAAGCTACATGAAGGTTATATTCTTACATTTTTAAGACTTGCTTCATTTTCATGTGTGGATTGGGCACTTGATTTACTAAATCTCAATTCAGAGGCCTCAGAAATGATTACCAGGAGGTTGGTGGCAGAATAAATCAGCGCTGAATTAGTCTAGAGACATTCTGTTTTTTAGGATGTTCAGTACTCTGTTCATATCACAATTTACAATGACCAGTCCTGATTTTTGCGTAAATTTTACAGAATTAAAAGTAATATGTTCAGTTTAACTCCCTCCAACAAGGTTTCCTTCATATGCGACTCGAACTCCCGCGTGGGCTTTAACGTTTTAACATTTAATTTGCGCATCAAGACTTAACCACTATGCAAAATGAGCTTTTTGGTAATTTCCTACACACTAGTTTGTGTATAAATTGCGTGTATACTAATATAGTAATTACCAGTTATAAGCTGCAATTGTATGACATTATTCTGCTCAGACTTATTTTTGGGGTATGAGTAATTTGCAGACTCTGCAAGATAAGTTTAGTCTGAGCGAACTCTAAGACCTCAATGTAATCAAAATGAATAGAAACTGCACATAAAGAAACTTAGAATATTCTGGAGGTGCAATGTTTCAGAACTGAATTAAGTTTTTACGGTTGAAACTTGCTGGTTCAGCGCTGAAATGCTCTGAGACTCAAGTTCGGGATATTTTGGAGGGGGGTGCAAATCTTTCCATTTTGCTCGTGAAGAACTGGAGAAGTAGAGTAATTACATCAATAAAATGTCATACCTAAAACCAATCTGACGCCAAAACGTACCTAAACATGATGAATACCTTATTCATCAAATTAACTCAATTTGCCTCCAGGGAGAACTAGTGTGAAATTTATTAAATTTTGGAATAAAAATTTTCACTGCAGTTGTATCCTGAAAAGATGGAAATGAGATTAGGAAAAAAGAATTGCAATGACCAGTCCGCTTTGTAATTATATAGTCAATGTCCACTGATTTTAGATTGCATTGGTTTACTTAATTTTTGGATGACTTCGCTTCGGAAACGTGATAAACAAATAACTCACACAGGTCATTAAAATGCATTACAGACATTAAGTTTACTTTGGTTCTTCATTAGCTGCTAACCCTGCGCAAAGAGCTATGGAGGCCTAATTATGAGGTCAAAATGTCGGCTTTTGATTTTTTCGAATTCTCCCGGCTCTTTAAAAATTACAGTTTACGAAGATCAGAGTTGTGCAAGTTGTTCGAGTATTTGTGCAAGCATCCTTACTTTTCGTTTGTTACTTTATAGTATATATATATATATATATATATATATATATATATATATATATTGCTTATGCAAAAATTTTTCATTGAGTTTTGCCATATTTAGTTTTTGGAAATATGTTGCCAGTTTTTGAGTTTTGCAATTTTTAGGGGCCAGTAAAACTTCTTTCTCTGCAGATTGCTTTTTTGACTGCTGTGACTTTTCCACAGGTAGTTTATTGAAAACGTTTCAGCCAACTACTTTGCTTCTGTTTGTCTCATATATGTACTGCAATGTTTTCACTAGCCTTTATCTAAGTTAAAGTTATTTTGCAATATGCGGCAAGAAATTGCCATTTTTTAAAAAAAAATCAGTATTGAAAAAGTTTAAATTATGATTAATTAATTTGCATAACAATTTCTAAATTTTGTTTGTCATATTTATGGTCCTGCATAGATTTTTCTAAATCTTGTTTTTCATGAGCTGAACAAGAAATTATTTCTTTTAGTTTTATCAACTCTTTTCCTATTGTACTTTTTATTTGTCGAAGATATCTTTCAACTGCCCGCATTTTTTCCCCGCTTTTGCGTTTTGGATAAAACATCTGATTTTCAATACTTACACCATAATTATCTACAATCCAAAAGCCTTTTTGAAGTTTTTTTTAAATTTAAAGAATATTTTTTGCCTGTTTGGCTCTTCTTAGTAATATTTTCTCGTGGTCAGGTCAATGGGTCACATTTCTTCATTACTTTCAATTGATTATGATTATATTTCAGGAATTTTTTTGCTACGTTTGTCTATGTTGGCTGAAATAATGACTATTCGTTGAAATTTGTTGTGTTGGAACTTTCGTGAAATTTCGATTTATGTTTTTGGCGCTCTCATATGCCTTTTGATCTTCAAGTTTATCAACGAAACTTCTGCTTGCACTAATGATTAAAATATTGATTAAATCAGTAGAGGACATTGTAGTGAAATATATTTATATATATATATATATATATATATATATATGTATACTATAGGATTTATTAATCTTTTAAGTTAATACGCAAATACAACTCGAAAAAGTGACCGGATAAAATTTGGTTGCACATAAGATTCCGACCCTTCTCATCTGGAAATTATCTGGACCAAAAAATTGTTTTCAAGGTATGATATATTATCTTTGATAGTTATTTTATTGACCTAGAGTAGAGCTTTGAAAAATAGGTTTTCGTGAAAATTTTTGTACTGTTAGAAACTGTCAATATTTACCTCATCCTACTGATCAAATTGTTTCTCTAAACTGTTTGATCGCAAACGTCTGTTGCCAGAATTGTTTTCAAACGTTGCAAACATCAATTTATACTTTTCGGCTTTTTGAAGAATTTCATAGCATCAGTTTTCTGGCCGTCCTCTTTGGCAATTTTAGGACACAGAAAATAAACATTTCTTTCTCGGGGTAAAAAATTTATTTGAATATTGCAAACAATTTTTGATATAATATTCGTTTGTTAAGTTATGATGTATTTCTAACCATTCTATCGAAATTCAAAAACAAAGTTTTCAACAATAAAAAATTGCAGATGAACACATGATAGAAAGAATAGTAAACAAAAAAGAACAGAAAAAAACTGTGGACATTGATTGGTAACTGTTTGCTCAACGGTATTTTTCAAAACGTTGCGGTTCAACTTCAAATTCATAACTGATTCTTATGATTATTTTCATTGAATTCTGACTGCCTTTTTTTCTGAAAACGAGATTACCTAAATATGAAAAAAGAAGCGAAAACTTAGCTGAACGAAGCAACACCGTCGCAGTAAAGATGTTTGTTCTATAAAAGTTAGATTTCGAAAAGCTGTGAACAGTTTCTCCAAAATTTGTCAAAAACCAAACCATTTAACTTTCCACAAAAAGAGGTTTTTTTAATCTAACTTTTAGTCCAAAAAGTGGATTCATATCAATTGAAATTTACTTCCTGCAGGTCAAATAATGTTGCATTGCATAATTTGTCTAAGTTCACTCACCGTTTTTGCTCACTGTAGACCATGTTTTGTCTGTTTATTTACTTTGAAATTAAATTATGGGTTACATATGTAACCCATAGTTTAATTTCAAAGTAAACAAACAGCTACGGAAAACGTTAGATTAACATTTTTGACTGTCTTCAAGTTTAAAACTGCTGAGTTTTTGAGACGATTATCTTGCAAGATACTTGCAAGTTTCTTGCAAGATAAACTTCCGGATCTTGGATCTTGCAAGATAAACGTTGTCTGCAAGAGTCTTGCAAGATAAACGTTATTTGCAAGAATCTGCAAGATCTTACAAGATAACCGTTGGTGTTCGTCTGGGGATACCGTCTTTTGTTGCTCCTTGCGTCAAGTTAATTGTTTATATCAAGCGGAAATATATAGACCAAAACTGATGAACGACTGTAATATTTACAGATTTTTGTGAGACTGAATTGTGTAAAAGGATGACACTAGTTTTTAGTGGATTTTCAGATTTAAAGTTTAGCTAAAAAAGATTATTTTCATCAATTTAAAGAAAAGGGTTGAATTGTTTAAAAATTCGCAAAATCATTTGCAATAATAGTAGAGCCAAACCGCTCCAGAGAACTTGAGAACAGTTAAACTTTTTGGGTATTGCGCAAAATAGTCTGTTTATGTTTTTCACATATTTCCCCAAAATAGGCTGATTTGCGTCTATTTTTTGTGTAAATCCAGTACATCTTCAAAAGTTCAACCAAATTATTAATACCGGGGGAATGGTTTGGAAAAAAAGGGAACAAAAAGGTGAAAATCAGCCAAATGTTCAGAAACATATAAACCTATAGAACTTATCAGAAAACTGAAACTCAAAAAAACTCTCCTATCAAACTTTTTGGGTATTGCGCAAAATAGTCTGTTTATGTTTTTCACATATTTCCCCAAAATAGGCTGATTTGCGTCTATTTTTTGTGAAAATCCAGTACATCTTCAAAAGTTCAACCAAATTATTAATACCGGGGGAATGGTTTGGAAAAAAAGGGAACAAAAAGGTGAAAATCAGCCAAAAGTTCAGAAACATATAAACCTATAGAACTTATCAGAAAACTGAAACTCAAAAAAACTCTCCTATCAAAACATCATACGCTAGACAGGTTTTCTATTGATACAACTGTAACAACCCAACCGTGTTATTACCCAGGTTTAGACCCCGACTTATGAAAAGACTTTATAATTTTAGTAGTGGAGTACAGTATTGACTATAAATACACGGTCCAGCTCCTAACTAAAGTCGAGTTAAAGTCTTTTCATGGTTCACGATAAGGTTTTTTCATAGCAGATTAAGGTCGAGCATGGTCTCTCGAGCATTGGTTTTTCACGAGTTGAGGATCGCATTTTGTGGGATTAATAAAGTTAACTTCTCTATAATTTTTATTATTTGATATGTAACACCTACCAGCAACACCAAACTAGCGTTGCAACAGGCAGTCAACCTTCAAGTAAAAGGTGGCATTTCGCCTAAAACTCATAAGAAATATTGACTTCTTAAGATAAATTAGTTTTCACAATTAACTAATATACCGAATTTATTCGGCTGAATTCAACTAGCTAACAGAGCGCTAACAATCGACATTTCACCGCAATGATTTTAATGTGTTATCATTTATTTCATTTGATTTTAAAAATTGTTTTTTCAAACATGTTTATAAAAGCACAGTTCGTTTTTTTGAGCAAATATAAGAAACATTGAAATGTTTGAACGGTTAAAACCCGTTGACTACGTTATAGGCAAGAACCAATTTTCAATGCAAATTTAAATTTTTCGGGTCCAGCATGAAAATTTTAGGTCGAGGTAAAGTCGAGCACCATATTCGGGTAAAGCTAAAGACCAGCATCAAAAACTTTGGACGAGCTGAACTCTATCTGGAGGACTAGGTCCAGCTAAAGTATTTTCGTGGGGTGTTTGAGTCCAACATGGTCTCTTCATGCCACTTTTTGTTCGAGCATGGTCTTTTCATAAGTCGAGGCCTAAACCTGTGTAGCTAACTCCATATACTGCTAAAGAATTAGATCTCAGAGGACTCACACCTACTATCTCCAGAACAGCGCCCACGCATGCTACCGCTGCACCAAAACTCTGATGAAGGAGCAACTTTGTTAGCTTGATATACAAGCTGTGTTATTACACAACTCATATCTCTGCTTTAATACATCAGTCGGCCAAAAATTACTGAACAAAAAAATCAGTTGAGCTTTTAGCCCACCCCCTCCTCCTGGGGTAAGAAAAATTAAGTATACGATGGTTCCCGATAATTAAGTTCCCGATAAAATAAAGATTGTTTTTCTTGAGAGATATAACAATTTTGATAATAAAAATTTTCATTTAAGTTTTTGAATCTGGTTGCTCTTCGTTTATATAGATTTTTTCCCGGTAATTTTACTGTCTAAGTGTTTGCCAGTTTTACTATCTGGTAGGGAATGCAATTATTGTGCACCCACTAAGCTGGAAGGCTTAATAGGAAAAGATTCAATGCCTTTGTCTAATATCATTCGGTGTTGAATATTACATTTAGGCAAATATGGGCAAATATAGACTCCCCCTTTATTTGGTTATTTTGACTCACAGAAGTTCATTGGTCTATAGCTTGGCGGCCAAAAAGGCAATTCGAAAACTTGACAGGCAGGCTGTAAAAAGTCAAAAAACACGCGCTCTTTCTTTTATTCACGTTGTTAGACCTGACAAATCAGTCATTTGAACGAGTTTTTTTATTGCATCATCGATTGCTTAAAAACAAAACAACTTTGTTTAATTTTTTGTGACGTTTTGTTTGCGCGTCATACTACAAATATTTTCTGACCGGCTTATTTTTAACCTTTCAACAAACTTTCATAAAACCAAAATGCATGCTCATATGATCAAAGAAAGACATTGTCTCATAAAATTCGATTTACGACCGAAATTTGACACTGCAACAAAAGTGTGCAAACAAATGGGAAACTGTGATGAACAAATGAACTGTTAAATCAACTAATCCAAAAAACGAAATCATAAACGGTCAAGAGCAACATTTATTGTCAAAAAATGCATAAATATTAGAAAGTCTAAAAATTCAATTTTATTAGGATGTTTCCCATTATAGTTTCCAGAAGTTGATGGGACTGGAAGTTCTACTTTGTTTGACTACCTGTATGATCACTTTTGTGTTCTGCGATTCTAGGAATTTTGACTGACAGGCGACTCAGGCGACAAAACAGAAATGAGAAATTTATAGCTTAAATATTATTGGTCCACAGATCTGATTGGTCCAAATTTCTCTAGTTCGTCCGACCATTATAGAATTGGCGAGTAATCGACTTTGTCGGCCTACATTCATTTGAGTAATTTTTTCACCGCATCTCATTTTTAAATGAACTATTTGTATATAGAGCTGCTAATAAGAAGCTAAATTTTTAAGACAGCTTTTAAAAAACTTACTAGCCCTCTATCTTATAATGACGTTAAATCATTCCTTAATCGAATCAAAAAACATGTAATGAAAATTCGGCAACGCTAAAAACATCTGTATTTTAAAAAATAGTCTATGAATCGATCTAAATAATGAATAACTCTAATAATGAAAAATTGATTGATAAAAGAAAAGAGGAAGGTTTTTTTAACAAAATTGTGTTTTGCATGTTGTGTCAGCATTACATGCAAATCCAAATAATCTATGGAGCAGCAATAATTTACAGTTTACAGCAAATTGAAATACAATTTAAAAATCAAATTTGTACCCTGTCGCTTTCCTTTGAAGTATTTTGCTATTTACTGGTTAATACAAACTCATAATTTAGTGCAAATTCCCCCTTTTTTTGGCCTAAGGATTTCACTTACGGAAAAATTGAACTAATCTGTAGTGTTTTCCACAGAACGTTTGATTTTTGCGGAAAACGCTGACGAAACAAAGTGGCATACATAGAATTCTGTCAGTGGATTTCACAAAGCATATAAAGGCATTTCTACTTTTTAAATTCTGAACTTCTTAAAGCAATAACGTGTGGATTATATTTACTTGTTTAGTCAATAATTAAATGCGCAAATATCCCCTCGCTCCTATTTGAGGTTGGTTTATATAATCAAGGGCGATTAATTCCGATTTCGAGAAAATTAGTTCAAGATTATTTCTGAGATCAACTCAAATATAGTGGTTTTTGGATTAGGTTCAAATTTTGGCTACGTATGACTTGTTTTAAAAACTGAACTATAATCAATTTCAATCAGCAAAAAAAAAGATAGAACTATCAATTAAACGAAAACTATAAATATGGACTTTTTCAGTTTCAATTTTTATTTTCAATCAATTTTCTATCTAACATTCTATCCACCCGGGTTTATTTACATGGCATCCTCTTCTCCTTCCCCTATTGCAGACATAACACGATTTCAAATGCAAAACCGGCTCCAAAAATCTTAGATGGACAAACTATCGCTCAAAGACAAGAAGCAACTTTTGAAATGGAGAAACCATTTCACAATCCCTGCAGATAGTTTCGGAGCCAACTACTTCCGAGAATGATATGAGCTTCAATCGATCATCATCACTGCACTTCAATTTCTCGAAAATGCAGATTCGCCCGAGTTCCCTCCAGTTCCAATTACACTCCTTCAAATTTTCATTAGCAAGATTTCCTTATCGGATGGGGACATGTATTTGTCCTCGTTCTCTTCTTCTTCTACTGGAGCTGGAACTTTGAGTGGCCCCATATTATTAACATCGAGCAAGGCTGGGAATGGCAGGTTTTGGGTTATAATGCTAAATCTAATCCAGAGTGAACAACCGTTTTGATCGTTGCCAACACCACCAACTTTTAAGAAATACCAGATATTGTATAGATCGAACCCTCTTTATTTCCAGATGCAATGTCTCAGGTACACTCAAAAATCCTGCTTCAAATGAAGTGTTAAAATTGGACGAACATTGGAATGAGCTCGCGGATTTGCAAGGTGACCTAGGAGAACTACGAAATCAACTTGAACTTCAATCAGAAACTTTTGGGCCTAAACAACTCAATATTTGTTTCGAATGTATAATTTTTGTAAATATTTTTGCTTGTACATCGAATTTTGCACAATGTTTAATTCAATTAAAATTCAATAAATAATTCAATTTTCGTAAACAATTTTTCAAAATAGGTCTCTAAAACTCAAAGTTAGTTTGAGAGTGTTTTGTGAAATTAAATATTGAAATTGATTTTTTGATATCCTAACTAGCGTTTGCTAATTGTTCTCGTTTCAGCTATTGTTCCAAAAAACTAAGTGAAAACTGAGAAAATACTTTTCTCCGAAACCCAAAATCATTTTTAAAAAGAGGGGAGTTTTTTGTCAATTCCCTCCCCCTTTTATTAGAAAAAAGGGGGAAAATTTCAGTTATCAATTTGCCCAATCCCGTTTTTTCAGCCTGTTTTCACCAAAGACGCATTCAGTTATTGCCTTTTAATCCATGTTATTTTTTCATCCAGTACCATTAGTTTCTGAGCAATGGAGAAGATATGCACTTTGTCAAAGAATAGGAATCCAGGCATAGAGCATAATTTAACTGGATATTGTATTCATGAGTTTCCAGTAATCCGATATGATGTTTTTACCTGGTTTTCTCAGCCGATATTGACGAAAAACTAGCCAAACAACGGTAACGAATAAAAAACTCTTCGGCAGAACGAAAGTATTAAGATTGCGTGTGAAATCCATCTGCTCAAATTGGTCAATTACGCCCATTTTTTGGTTCTGTATTAACCAGTAATGATCAGTCAACTATTTTGGATAAGAATAACAAATAAAAATTTGGTAAACAGGCTTAGTTTCACAATTTTTACCATTCTTTTTGGTTTTAAACGTTGGAAAATTGACATCATGCAAATGTCATATTTTTCTATGGTAGTGCTATTCCCAACCTTAGGTTGATTCTATAGTATTGTCTTAATCTTATTTCAAAATGTATGGATAAGCCTTCAAGCACTCCCAGTTTTAGACCTCGATTAAGGAAAAAAAGCCATCAACATTCGAATAGGCAGAACCTTTATTGGCTAAAATTACACAGTCCAGCTTCCTACTTAAAGTCTAGGAAAAATATTTTCCTGGGTCGAACCCTGTTATTTCATGCCACTTTTGGCCCAGGATTCTTTTTATAAGTCGAGATCTATAATAATCTTAACCTACAAATTATTTAAAACGTGGAGTAAGAATGAATATTTCAGTTTTGATAAGTGGCGCCACCAGCAAAACCGGATTGGATGTCAACATGGTCGACGATTCCCAGATGACGGCTTGTGGATTCAAAGAAACTCAAATGATGGAGGCTGTGAGAGAGTCTGACTTCTGTAACGGCGTGTGTGACTGTTCAAACTGTTTCGATGAGGCTATTTGTTCGCAAAGTGCAAAAGGTAACAGATTTTGATTATTAGTCATTACCTCTCCCCATAGTTCTCATTTTTAGGGGGGAAAAGTGCGACAGTGGTACTATAGTTTTTTTTGGAAATTTTACCTCAAAACTATTGAGAAATCTTCGGTTTTTAAACGTAAGAATTTGTAGGTATTGTCGGTTTTTTCTAGCCAAAAACGACGAAAGCCCTTACAATTTTTTCGTCGGTATTGTCGTTTTTGTTCGGTATTTAATATAAGAAAGGTTCGGTATTGTCGTTTTTTAACGTAAGAGAGAGTCGGTATCGTCGTTTTTTAACGTAAGAGAGATTCGGTATCGTTGAGAGAAACTTAAGAACTATCATATTTTGAGTTTTCCTACCACGAATAAACATGGAAGAAATTTTGGTCGGCCTGTTCTGTTTCAAACGTAACCAACCGTCAAAGAACTTACTTGTAAACTACAAGAAAGTATGTCCAATCCCAGTGAGAGTGAATTATTTAACAAAATTTTTATCAATTTTCAACAAGTATGTTACATTCTAAAATTCAAAAATAATCAAGAACTTTATTTTTGCATAACTAGTTTGGCCAACGAGCTAAAGAAAAATTTTCAGGAGTTTTGCACACTTTTCCAGATTTTTTCTTTTAGACGTACGTTTGAAATTCCTGCAAAAAGAACGCTATCGTAACGTTTGACTACATTATAAACAGAAAAATCATTTTTCCCAATGGAAAAATCCGACAATTTCTTGCGTCCAAAACCGAAGATACCGACGATTTCTTATGTTTAAATACCGAACATACCGAATCTTTCTGACATTCCGAACCGAACATACCGAATCTTGCAAAACCGAACATACCGAAGCTTTCTTACTTTCTAGACCGAACATACCGACAATTTCTTTCATTTGAAACCGATCATACCGAACAAACCGAACATGCCGACCATTTCTTACGTAGAAAACCGAACATACCGAGCATTTCTTGCGTCGTTTTTTGTTCGGTCTTCTCAATTAGGGTAGGGGGAAAAGTGCGACAGTGGTACTATAGTTTTTTTGGAAATTTTACCTCAAAACAATTACATCGCCAGTTTTCCAGATTGTTCTGGAATTAAATTTTTCGCTTCCGTACTGTATTACCGTATTGTTTTTTTTGTGGACACGTACGTCATTGCACCGTATTGTTTTGTTTCCTTTCCTCTATCAACATTATTCCAAATTTTCAAATTACCACTATTTTTTGCTTTCTTGAGAACTTTTGTAGTCTATAAGGACCCGTACCAAACGCCAAGTCAATGTCAGTGCTGGGCAAGTTTAATTACAAGTGTAGGTATCAGTACTGATTCAGAGCTATGATCATAACACTTTTAAGACTTGTCAGTCTTGTGCAAGTCTTTGGCCAAGACTTGGCAATTCAACACCCAAGCTTCCTGAACTTTAGCCGCACTCGGTTTGCCATTCCAGAATACTGAACCAGCATATTTTATGATATACTAACTTATATAACCACTACTGAAACAAAATATTTACATATAAATTGTTGAAAAAATTGCCCAGAGAAAAACCAGAATATTTTCTGTAAGTTCATTACAGTATAATCGAAATCAAAGTCGTCAACGTTTAAAATACGAACTTAAAATTTTTGAAATATTTTTGAAAAAAAATGTGAAAAAAGCATGAAGAATCAGCTGTTGGGACACGCTAATAGAAAATATGTGGTTTAAGTTTCGCCAATTACAGTAAACTACAGGTGTTTCCTTGCTAGATTCCGAGGTGGGAGGGGGTCTGAGGGTGTATATTAGACCTTGGGTGTATAGTTTTTATCTAGTAAAAAGAAAAAGGTTGATGTTTGAAAACGGTCGTGTGTGAATTTGATTCTTTTGCGCCGCCGAGAAAATATAACATTGACAACGTTGACTTTCATTTACGTGCAAAAAAGTTTATTATGGTTTTATATATCTTTCATTACCTAATATTATTGACAACGCGGACATGGAAATGTCCTCTAGAGCCAGCAACCCCGATGTAACGGTAAGCCTGTTACAGGCTATACAAGTTGAGCTAACTCTTCTTCGTTCTGAATTAAAAGAAAAAAACAAGAAAATTGAAATACTGGAAAAAATAGAAAGATGTATCAAGTGGATTTAAGGAAGATCTCCAAAACGTTAGAATTGAAATCACTGATCCAAAGTAACGTGTTCTGAATACGGAGATATCCTTGTCAAAGGATACTGAATATACATTAATCCACCTGTATATGATGAGAGGGATCTCATGTACACTGTAATTGATTTATCCATTAAAACTTTGTATGCTCATGTGCAGCCAGAAGATCTCAAGCCAAACATTTTTTTTAGAAAATCACGAGAATCAGCAATAATAATCAAGTTCCCTTATTTTGACAGAAACATCTTTTCTGGAGATCCAAGATGATTTTGAAAGACTACAAAAACCCATCAAAAAAACACGCCCTACTATCTTTCTGAACGACTGCCTCCAATTTGTAGGGAACTATTTAACTCTGCGAAGAATATAGATGTGAAATTAGTCACTAATAATTCAGAAGTGCAGGTAATTTGTGGGGATCAGAATGGTAAAGCAATTTTTCTCCCTATTCATTCTCTTGACAACCTGGACTGATTATATCCTGCAGCTGGAAACTTGTCACAAAAGTAATGTCGACATTTCTAAGGAGCTCAAAAACAGTCAATTGTTGTAAAGATGTCAAATTGGGTCTAACGCCTGAAAAAAATCGTAACACAATCAACTGAAACATGGTCTGTACAAAAATCAATTCTCAAATTTAATTTCCGGCGGTGCGAAAATGCAAAACTTCATTTAAGCGAACGCCAATCAAGCACTTTTTTTCTCAATATACGATCCATCAGAGCTAATTTCGATGACTTATTATGTTAGTTAGAATCCAATGATAACTGTTATTCAGTAATTTTTCTTAATGAAATATGGCAAGATAATGATAGGTCCTTTTACTCTATTGAATGATTTCAAGAATTTTTTCAAAAAGTGAGAAAAAATAAATGTAGCGGAGTAGCTGTTTTGTTAAAAATCAGATATCGTGTTACCGAGGAACAAACTATACACAAATTGTGCTTTTATAATATAACGTTAACATTGAAAATCAGAAAAGATATTTTCTGTTTCCGGTATCTATCACTCACCGCAAACCAAACATGATGTTTTTCTGGAAGTATTTGAAACACTCAGGCACTCATTAAGAACAAGAGCAAAAAATTTGATAATGGGGCATTTTAATATTGATACTTTGGTTTCGAATAAAACATTTGAATATTTCAGAAATATGGTTCAGACTTTGGATTTGAAACTGCTTGTTGAAGGCAGTCTAACAAGAATAAATGAAACAACGAATATTTATATTGACCATGTTTTAGTTTCATCCAGCTTCAAGATTTTTTTATGCGTATGTTGAAAATTGTGATATAAGTGGTCATTGGGTGATTCTCTTGATTACAGGTGAAAACAATCAGGCTTTTAATGAAGTAATACAGAGAAGTCCTTTGCAAAACTTGAATGATTCTGACATATCGTGTGGAGTTTTTTTAAAGCTAATCATTTGTTGGGCAAATACTTCTTCAAAAAAATTGAACTTGATCATGGCTACCAATTTTTACTCAAAAATCTTGTATCAAAGGTTGATAAATCTTTTTCTTTTAAATCATTTGTCAAACAAAACTCAATGAAAATGTAGACCTCAATGGATGTCCCGAAAGATACGGAATGTCATTAAAACGAAACAGGAGGCCCACCAAATATATCTGCAGACAAAATAAAGAAATTAGTGGTCTAAATTCAAACAAGACAAAAAATGCGTATATATGATTCGTAAAGAAATTACAGTATCTTATCAAGTATTTTCAGAAACACGTTCTTCAGTTACATTAAAGGATTGCAAAAACGCAATCAAACGAATGACGTGGATATCATTCCGGCTCAGTTCAGCAATTTCTTTGCATCAATGGGACCAGAAATGGAGTAGAAAACTCCACAAAGCACTCGTGCATTTCATACTCCACCACATGATAGGTCCTTTTTCTTTTTCCAGCAATTACACCCGAAATTTACAATGTATGTACTATACCAACGAAAAGCCAGGCAGTGGATACAGACAGTTTTTGTCAAACTTATAGTCCAATCATTTGTAAATCTTGTATCACTTTTCAACAGATCAATGAGTGAGGGATTTTACCTGAATATTTTGAAGGTAGCAAGAATCATTTCTGTTTTCAAAGCTAGTGACCGGCAGAATCCTACCAACTTTAGACTTATTTCAAAATTATCTTCACTCAGTAACATTTTTGAGAAAATTCTCCACAAACGTATTATGGGTTTTCTACTTATAACTAAACAAATAACAGAGCAACAATTTGTTTTTCAACCGAAACAATCAACAATACAGGCATTAGTAACAAATGATGAAAGAATCAGACGACTAATTGATTCAAACATGAATGTCTTGGGGTTGTTCCTGGATACGAGCAAAGTCTTCGACACAGTAGATCATGGAATATTGTTAACTAAATTGGAACAATATGACGTCCGACGTGTAGCATTGTTATCACTAAGGATTTACATTCAAAAACGCAAACAATATGTGCAAGTGCGAACCATGAGATCCATATCGACAGTGACTCAAATGGGTGTACCTCAACTCATGATTCAGTACTAGGCCCATTACTTTTCATCATAAGCATAAAAGATTTACCACTTTGGCTGGGAAACGAATAATGTTTGATTACGATGTATGCAGGTGTTACAACACTAATTTTCTCTAGAGAAAATGATGCTACGAGCAAGATTAATCATAGTCTGGCAATATTGATTGAATGGTTTTGTTACAACAGGATGAGTGTAAACATAGAAAAACTGTATTGCTTCAATTAGGTAAAAAAAGTTATGGGAGGAATATTTTTTTAGAATTCAGAATAAATGATGTGATCAAATGTTCAGGAGTTAACATAGGTGCACCATTGAATTTGAAATCTAATATCTCACGATTATGTAAAAAAAACTGGCAATATTGTGTGGGTTTTTGAAGTATGTTAAGAAAAACTTAAATGTGCACCACTGAGTTTTATTTTACGAATTTTACAAAGAGTTCGTTATGGTCTCCTTGTTTACGGATCTACAAACAAAAATATACTGCAACCAGTTTTTTTTAGAAAATTGTATAAAGTGTATAATTGTCAAGGAGACAAAATTCTTCCAGACCTCTCCCCTGTTTGAGAAGGCTAACATTTTTACTGTCCATGAATTATCGATGATTCAGTTACTACAATATGCAACAGACAGCATAAGTGCTTTCTCTACGGCTGTCAAAATAAAAACTAGAAGTTCTAAACTGGATCTATTTGAACAAAAAATGTATCGGAAGCAAATTATGAAGTTGTCGATCGAACACCAAAAACCTATAAAGCTTTTAAATTGTATGAAAAACCAGAAAATATGGGATGCTGACCTCGGTATTCAGTGTACTAACTTGAGAAAGAAAGCGTTTAGGATTATAGTATAAAAATTTCATACAGGGAAGCTCGAATTAGATTCTTGAAGTGAAAATTATACTGGGTAGATTGTGCGTGTTCTCATTTCAAAAGCATATTATAATGTTCAGTTGTTTTTTATTTGTGCAGTTCTCTAAATGAACGATAAAATCTTGAAAGTTATTCTTCTTAGCCAGCCCAGTAAATTGTTTTTTCTTCTTATCGAAATTTTTGTTGACAAAGAATTTGCGTTCACAATGTCGCGAGCAATTCGTTATGTTTAGTTCAAAGATTGTTAGCATTCTCTAACAATTACCTGTGGAATTAAACGTTACAAATGGCACTAATGAACTTTCGTTTTTAAACCCAAGGCCATCATTAATCATTGCTTTAAACAAATTGTGGTGCATCAAATTTTTAAATATTTAACTCAAATTTTTACTCAGGTCAAAAACCTAATAATTTTTGTTGTTTTTTCAGATCTTTTTTAAAAATTCCTTTCTAAAATTAACTGCTATTCCTTTTACTCTTTCATAAACATTTCGATGAAAGAATTCTTAAGCCATTAAAAAAACGTAATTAACAATTAGACCGATATTTTGCGTGCAATAAATTTTTCCTTTTTCTTTAGTTTGACTTTTCAAACTTTTCTATATAGTGTTAAATTTTTTAAATAGTTTTCTTGAGTTAGCTTTTTTAATTTAATTTGAACGTATGACCACAATTTGACATTATATAGGTTGCTGTCAAGCTCCAATGGACTGAAACAGTGTTTCTGTGTCGACTGTCCAGAAACGAACGACAATTTATGTAATGATTGCAGCATGTTTGCAACAAGTTAATATCAAGAATTTGAGCAGTTTCTTGATGAAAATAGCATTTTTTTCATGTTTTCTTGGAAATTTTTCCATGTTCAGAATTTATCGACCTTTGTGGGCCAGTGAATTTTTTTAGGTTTGAGAATGGGTTTCTGGATACCCGGGTCGAGACCGAATGGTTAACTTGTAAGAACTTGCAAGTTTCTTGCAAAAGATGGTTAACTTGTAAGATTTTGCAAGTTTCTTGCAAAAGATGGTTAACTTGTAAGAACTTGCAAGTCGAATGTTTAAATTGTAAGAACTTGTAAGTCGAATGGTTAACTTGTAAGAACTTGTAAGTCGAATGTCTAAATTGTAAGTTTCTTGCAAGTTCGTTCCGGTCGAGCACAACTCTTATTGGTTAATTCAATTTAACATTCAGTCATTTGGCGTGGAACGCGCGTGGGAGTTAGTTGCTCTGTTTGCATAACATAATACAATTCGACCTAAGTAGACAAAATGTTTTTTTTTGAATTTTATCATTTCAAGAGAGATCCTTTTGCAATTCATTTGAAAAACTGTAGATCTCAATTAGCTTCTTCGCAATCGCTCTTTTAAAAATGTTCCCAAAAAATTCAATTCCATTGAATTTTTAAATTCATATGTCAGTATTTTCTCAAAATAGTGGCCCTTCTTTTTATGCCCTTTTTTATGAGTTAATTCACACTTTTCCAGATTGTAATCTTTCCAAACAATCGTTTACATTTATGTCAGGCAACGTTTTATGTACGGTTTAGTGCGTATTTGTTTGTATGTGTGTGTGTGTGTGCGCCTGTGTATGTGTGTGTGTATGTGCATGTGTATGTGTGCGTGTATGTGTGTGTGCGTGTGCGTGTGTGTGTGTGTGTGTGTGTGTGTGTGTGCGTGGTGTGTGGTGTGTGTGCGAATGGTTAACTTGTAAGTATCTTGTAGGTTGAATGGTTAACTTGTAAGAGCCTTGTAAGTCGAATTGTTAACTTGTAAGAACTTGCAAGTCGAATGGTGAACTTGTAAGAACTTGCAAGTCGTATGGTTAACTTGTAAGAACTTGCACGTTGAATGGTTAACTTGTAAGAACTTTGGAAGAAAAATTTGCAAGGCGATGCATCGCCTTGTAGGTTTCTGCCAGAAACTTGCAAATTCTTACAAGATAACCATTCGGCCTCGACCCGGGTAGCTTTTAGAGACAATGAACTGGCACTGAAAATCAAGAATTTTTACAACATTTCAAGTAAAGTTTTCTTTTGCCCTCAAGCTTAGTTTTTATTAAGTCATCTTTAATTTTTTATATTTAGGGGTCAATTTTTAAATTTTTTTGCAAGTCTTGCAGCCGGGCTACTGAACAGATTCAACAGACAAAAAAAGATTTTGTAAATAGGAATATTGCAAAATTTAGAACCTTTCAAAAAATTGGGCAATTTTCTATTTTATAAAAATTATTCTGGCACAGTCCTCTAGTTTCTCTATCTTCAGTGACCATTGAAACCCTTCGAGGGCTTGCGTGTTTTAATGAGTTTATTTAAATGGATCAAAATTGGTCTTCAGATTAAAAGCTTCAAGAATCTTAGCAGTGTACGTTTTTGTTTATTTTGGCTAATTATTCTAGTTTCTCCAAATTTTTTAGACTCTCTGATTTTGGCTTCTTTTGTTCAATTGATCTGCTGGTCATGTAAACTAGTTCCAAGATGTTTGTTCAACTAATTCAATTAATTTTTACGAAAGATCCCGCTATGTTTTTTAATTTTTTTTATCTGTTTCAATTTGATCTGCTAGTTGCAATTATTGTGAAAAGTTTTGGAACTTTGTTTAATATCAACGGTCGTTTTCGCCACTGGGAGCTGGGCCAAAACTATTCTGAAGTTCGGTTTCAATTTTTTATGCCATATTGTTTTTTTAATTGGCATGCGGCAAGAAGAACCAAAAACGATTTTGAACCAGTATGCTAATTTGACTGATTTTCAACATGTTTTGTTGGTCACCCTGAAATATTTAATATAGGTCTAGACAGTAACAATTTCAAACAGTTGAGAGATTCAATGTTGATGGAAATGGAAATTTTTTTTGAAAAAAGTTGGCCTCAATCAATTCTAATTGGATAGAGTTTTTAGCAGGAAAAGTTTTCAGATCTATTTTGTTTCACCCATCCCCATGTCGTGTTTTTTATGCCCTACTTTGAGTTAACATATATAGAACAATACGAAATATAAAAATTGATTCAAACCACGCATTAGCAACAAGTTTTGAAATGTTTTGGGGTGTTCCTGGATGTGAGCAAAGTCTTCGACACAGTAGATCATGGAATATTTTTTATAGAAATTGACGTCCGACTTATAGCATTGTTATTACTAAGGATTTACATTCAAAAACGCAAACAATATGTGCAAGTGCGAACCATGAGATCCACATCTATGGTGACTCAAATGGGTGTACCTCAACTCATGGTTCAGTAATAGGCCAATTACTTTTCATCATATGGATAAATGATTTACCACTTTGGCTGGGAAACGAATAATGTTTGATTACGATGTATGCAGATGTTACAACACTAATTTTCTCTAGCAAAATTGATGCTACGATTGTGTGCGTTTTTGAAGTATATTCAGAACAGCTTAAATGTGCACCACCGAGTTTTTTTCTACGATTTTTACAAAGAGCCCGTTATATCATATGGTCTCCTTGTTTACGGATCTACAAACAAAAATAACCTGCAATCAATTTTCCTCAAAGAAAAACGTATAAATTGTATATTTTTCAACGAGTCAAAAATCTTCCACACCTCTCCCTTGACGGAGAAGGCTAACATTTTCACTGTCCATGAAGTATTTGATGCAGTTACTACAATATGAAACAGACAACATAATTGCTTTCTCTAAGAATGTCAACATAAATACTAGAAGTTTTAGTTTTAGTTCTATTTGAACAAAAATTGTATCGGAAGCAAATAATGAAGTTGTTGATCGAACTCCAACCTATATAGCTTTTAAATTGTTTGAAAAAAAGGGAATATGGGAGGCTGACCTCGGTAGTCAGTGTACTAACTTCAGAAAGAAAGCGTGTAGGAGTATAGTAAAAAAAATTTCACACAGGGAAACTCGAACTTAGATTCTTGAAGTGAAAATCATACTGGGTGAATTGTGCGTGTTCGCATTTCTAAAGCACATTTTAATACTTATTTGTTTTTATTTGTGCAGTTGTGTAAAGGAACGATCGTGAAAGTTATTCTTCTTAGCCAGCCCAATAAAATGTTTTTTTTCTTCTTATCCAAATTTTTGTTAACAGAGAAATTGCGTTCACAATGTCCCGAGCAACAGAGCGGGTGCATTAGCCATCACTCGGGCAACTGAGCAGGTGTATTATGTTATTTAGGCTGATAATTGTATTAACATAGAAATCTCTATTCGGTTTGGATTTTTTTGTTGTTCTACAACGGTTTTCATGTCTTTCAATGTTTGGTTGTTTGATCACAATCTAAATTGGTGAATCATAGTATTCGACCGTTTTAGCTGCCAAATTTGTTCCAGCTGCTTCCTCTATATTTTATGTGAGATCGAAAGTGATAGCGTGAAACGTTTTCGGGCTGACAGGTTAATGATTTTTGTAATATTTGTTTTATTCATTGTTGCAATTTTAAATTTAGTTATTTTGTCACGATGATGCGTTTTCGTTATGTTTAGTTCAAAGATTGTTAGCATTCTCTAACAATTACCTGTGGAATTAAACGTTTCAAATGACACTAATGAACTTTTGTTTTTAAACCCAAGACCATCATTAATCATTGCTTTAAACAAATAGTGGTGCACCAAATTTTTAAATTTTTAACTCAAATTTTTACTCAGGTCAAAAACCTAATAATTTTTGTTGTTTTTTTCAGATCTTTTTTAAAAACTCCTTTTTAAAATTAACTGCTATTCCTTTTACTCTTTCATAAACATTTCGAAGAAAAAATTCAAAATTCTTAAGCCATTTGAAAAACGCAATGAACAATTAGACTGATATTTTGCGTGCAATAAATTTTTCCATTTTCTTTAGTTTGACTTTTCAAACTTCTCTCGTTAGTGTTAAAATCATATAGGTTGCTGTAAAGCTCCAATGGACTGAAACGGCGTTTCTGTGTCGATTGTCCAAACACGAAAGACAATTTATGTAATGATTGCAGCATGTTTGCAACAAGTTAATATCAAGAATTTGAGCAGTTTCTTGATGAAAATTGCATTTTTTTCATGTTTTTTTTGGAAACTAATTCCGTGTTCCAAACTTATCGACCTTTGTGGGCCAGTGAACTTTTTAAGGTTTCAGAATGGGTTTCTGGATAGCTTTCAGAGAACATGAACAGGCATTGAAGATCAAGAATTTTTACAACATTTCAAGTAAAATTTTCTATTGCCCTCAAGCTGTATTTTTTAAAGTCATTTTTAGTTTTTTATATTTAGGAGCCAATTTTTTTCCATGTCTTGCAGCCGGGCTACTGAACAGATTCAACAGACAAAAAAGATTTTGTAAATAGGAATATTGCAAAATTTAGAACCTTTCAAAAAATTGGGCAATTTTCTATTTTATAAAAATTATTCTGGCACAGTCCTCTAGTTTCTCTATCTTCAGTGACCATTGAAACCCTTCGAGGGCTTGCGTGCGTTAATGGATTTATTTAAATGGATCAAAATTGGACTTCAGATTAAAAGCTTCAAGAATCTTAGCAATGTACATTTTTGTTTATTTTGGCTAATTATTTTAGTTTCCATAAATTTTTTAGACTCTCTGTTTTTTGGCTTCTTTTGTTCAATTGATCTGCTGGTCATGTAAACTAGTTCCAAGATGTTTATTCAACTAACTCGATTGCTTTTTACGAATGGTCCCGCTATGTTTGTTATTTTTTTTATCTGTTTCAATTTGATCTGCTAGTTGCAATTATTGTGAAAATTTTGGCACTTTGTTTAACATCAACGGTCGTTTTCGCCACTGGGAGCTGGGCCAAAACTGTTCTGAAATTTGGTTTCAATTTTTTATGCCACATTGTTTTTTTGAATGGCATGCGGCAAGAACAACCAAAGATGATTTTGAACCAGGTTGCTAATTTGACTGATTTTCAACATGTTTGGTTAGCCACCCTGAAAAATATAATATAGGTCTAAACACTAACAATTTCAAACAGTTAAAATATTCAATTGTGATAGAAATCGAGGTTTTTATTGACAAAAGTTGGCCTCAATCAATTCTAATCGGATAGAGTTTTTAGCAGGAAAAGTTTGCAGATCTATTTTGTTTCACCCATGTCGTGTTTTTTATGCCTTACTTTTAGTAAACATATGTAGAACATTACGAAATATAAAATTTGAATTTTGCACCTGGGGGCGTAACTTTTTCATGCCCACTAAAGGGGGGACAGAATATATCTAATAATTTTGAATGAAATTTTTCTGCGTGGGCGTATTGTTGACCACGTTTAGTTGAAGGTTATAAGAAATTGAGTTTTTAAGTGAAAGTACGACAGAACTGACTGTCGTTTTAATAACATGATTGAATGCTGAAAAAAAACTTAAAATTACCTGCGTACCTAAAAATTTTCTGAAAAAATGCATCGCTGACCCCTTCCCGATTAAAGAAATTTCTGGGGTAAGCGCATTTTCTTCCATAATTGTCTACTTGACAACATGGCTCTTCTTGGCTTAACAAGTGCTCTACGAACTGTTCGTTTTGAACGAAATTTACCATTTGTTTAACAAAATGTGACCATTTCATAAGTGTTTTTTATATTTGCTGTATATGCAAACTCATTACGTTTCCTTTGGACCGATTTACGAAACATTTAGAGTGTAGTAGGTAAGGAACACAAAAATTAGCATGTAAATTTAATTACTCACACGAATTGTTTACTTAGATGTAAAATAATAAAAAGCTTGTGCGTTTTGCAATCTATGCATATCTCTACATCGACAATCTCCTCAGAAAAAAGTTTTGTTTGGTTTGTAATTTTGAGACCAATAAAATATATAAATTTTGTCATATTCAAAACGCTGTCATTGAGGAACAGCCTTTTTTAATACTAATTTATTTGTGCACAATTAGATTCTATTTGCCTAAAGAAATTAGCAGAACTTCAGCATTTATTCTATTGAACATTTTCAAAAAAAGCATTAATTTCACTCCAATTAAAGACACATTGTTTCCTTGCGGGGTTAATTCCATAACTATTCACTTTCCTCAACAATAAAAGCGTGTTAAATTGAGTTTAGAAAAATTTAAAAAACATTTATAACCTACTATTAATTTAGAACATCGCTGAGATGGCGCTAGAGATTCTTTAACAGCAGATGTTAACTCTCTTTTTTGTGCAAGCGTTGAGTCGGCTGATTATTTAAAAGAGTAGGCCCTAATATTTGTTTTTCCGTCAGTAGTGATGTGTCTTTCTGGGCAAACTACGGGGGGGGCATAAGTGTCTTCCCGTGAACACCACGGGGGGGACACAAGTGTCTTCCTGGGCAAACTACAGGGTGGGACACTTTGAAATTCCTTCTCCTTATTTCCCCTAACATGCATGAAACTAATCTTAGGAAACCATTTTCCCTCCACTTGCGTGACTGGTTTGCCGCTTTGGGCTTGAAGCCATTTTAACTACCACCGCTTTTGCTTTGAAAGTTAATTCGTCATATGTCTGCTTCAGGGTACTTTAATCTTGTTTTGGTCTGGGCAAACTCCGGGGGGGGGCATAAGTGTCTTCCCGTGAACACTACAGGGGGGGACACAAGTGTCTTCCCGGTCAAACTACAGGGGGGGACACAAGTGTCTTCCCGGTCAAACTACAGGGGGGGACACAAGTGTCTTCCCGTGAACACTACAGGGGTGGACACAAGTGTCTTCCCGGTCAAACTACAGGGGGGGACACTTAGATTTTTTCTTTGTTTTTCTCTGAGTCTTATGGAGGGGAGGGGGGACACTTGCAATTTTAAAAAAATCAGTTTAAGGAAACCAACCAGGAAGAACTTTAAAAACCTTGGGGGAAAAGGAGCTGTCATGTAGACACAAACAAAAAAAAAGTAATTATCATACCCTGCAAAAGTCACCTAATTTTCATTTGTCTATAATGCTAGCTCAAAAACAGCATGACAACAACAATCGCGACGGTAGATTTAAAAACCATTCATGAAATCTATAATTTAATAAAAACAGACTATCCAGAACATAATGAAAGATTTCTTTACTTTTTCGCAACCTGCTTGCACTTGGACCCTGATGTTAACCTCGAAATTGCACTAAAACTCAGGCCTTATTGTGGGATCATTGGAATAGATAACTCTTCATTGGATACTTATTTGAAATCATTTAAAGTGCTTCGCTTACATGCAATTCTTCATGATGCCTCTGGATTTTTTGCAGAGTATAGCCAAAAGGGTCCAGGATACTCTTACGTTTTGCCTTGTCCAATCACACACGCTTACGTTGGTCACCTGACAGGTTTATTCTTCTGCATGTTCGTGAAAACTTTTAAACGTAACTTATTCAGTTTGCTGGAATGTTGAGTCCGGAGATTGTTGTTATAGATTTTGAAGGTTTTCGACACAAAAAGAGTGGATTCATTATAAAAGAATTATCTGTTTGTTCAAACAACTACTCAAACACGGTTCTTTTTCTTCCTCCAATTTCCTTCAACTCGCTGTCCTCGAGTGAGAAGAAATCGCATCAGTGGGTATCGAAGCATTTGCATGGTATTTCGTGGGACAGCGGCAGCTACCCTTACTGGTTTCTATCACAAATATTTATAGCAATCAGGATCGGTTTTCCTACTGCTAAATTCTACGCAAAGGGGAAGGAGAAGACGGAGACACTGCAAAAACTCCTTCAAAAAGACGTCACAAATTTAGAAACCTTGTTATGTCCAAAAATGGAAGAAATCTTCACTCCAGTAGAGCACTTGACTTGTTCACTTCATTCATCTATTCTACCATTCAAACAAAAGAAAAAGCATTGCGCAAAGAGAAAGGCACAGGTGTACTTTTATTGGATAACACTACCAACTAATGAGTCGTCGTGTGGAGAAAGCAACTCCTTCAGTTCTTCAAGTGAATTTATCTCCAAATTTGACAGTATGCAGTTGCATTGCGAGTGATAACCAGTTGACAGTGACTTTTCTGAAAGAAGAAAAAATTGATTCTCGTGGACAAACTATACTGAGGAAGCAGCAAATACTTTGTAATACTGCTGAAATTGAAACACTTAAGAAATATCTTTCACTGCTGGAGTACTTTCAAATGTATCATGTCTTTACAAGAGAAAATGAAAAAACTGAAACTAACCCCTTTACCTACGCCCAAGTATCCAGTGCCAGTACCAGTACCCCTGGACGATGAGAGTCTCCCCGATGAAATCAAAGAGGTAGTCAGAGAAGGAAAGGTGGAGTCATTTGTCTACTATGGCAATGACTACGGATTCCAAGCGAACTATAAAGTAAAATATAAGAAGGAAGACAAAAACTCTGAATTTATTACATACGAATTTTTTATGGTTGATGAACTAACTAAATAATAAACTAACAGAATTTTTGAATTAAATTCATTTTTTAAAATCCTTCGCTTTCAAAATGAGTCAATCAGGAGATCAATTAGATTGCGCTGGCAGTGGAGGAGCAGGAATCACTGATTTGGTTTTTGATGATCAAAACCAAGAGAGACGGTCTTGGAGGTTTTGCAATTCTAGATTACCGCGCTCTGAGGTAGTTTATTTTACACAAGTTTCGATAATAGTTTTTCTTATTGTAGTTTCACTGACCAAATTAGTTTTCTTCCACCTCGATTGTGAAGAATCAACATTTTGGTTTTCATTGCTATCGTGCACAGTTGGATACGCACTTCCAAATCCTAAGTTATGAATAAAATAATCTCAACGAGTGATCGTCTCTTCATGGCAGTCTGTGGTCCTTCAGGTTGTGGAAAGACCGAAATTATTTTTCAAATGCTTCTTAAGAATACGTTTTTCCTTAATTTCAAGTCAATATACTATTTCTATCAACATGATCAACCAAAATTTCAAACGATGGAGCGTAACTTGAACATTTATTTTACCAAATTCTCGGGATTTGAATTCATTTCACAGTTGCAAAACTGTTTGCTCGTCTTTGACAATTCTTGCGAGGAAATTTTCAATGACAAGGAGTTTTCAAAACTTGCAACAGCTGGACGCCACAAAAAGATCAGTGTTATCTATGTTAAGCATAATTTTTTTCAACAGAGTAAATGGTCTCGAACAATTGATCTCAACACAACACACATCATTTTGTTCAAATCTCCCAGAGATATACAGCAGATAAGTTATATTGGAAAAAAACTCAATAACACAATCTTTTTAAAAGACAGCTATGATCTTGCAACAAAACAACCATTCGGACACTTATTGATTGATTTAGACCCAAAAACAACTGACTCACTACGTTATTGTTCAAATATTGTACCACCGGGGCCAACAATTTTCTATCTGCCATCTTCCAAAGCTGTAATTACCTACCTCACAAATGAGAGAGAAAGAGATATGTATGCTGAGGCGAATGCTCGAAATGCCGGAAAGCATGCTAAAAAAGTTCATCAAAAAATCATCAAACAAATTTATAAAATTTCTCTGTGAATGCTTTCTCAATGTTATAAATGGAAACGTGCCCACAGATAAAAGTTTACTTGAAAACTACGAAACATCATTCCGACATTTTCTTTCCAAAGAGACAAGTTTGAGGAAAAAGCGTCAGCTATTGGTAAAAAATTTACATCTACTTCGAAGCATAAGTCTCTCTTGTTACCTTTACTTGAAGAAGTAGTAATGCATGCGGAAGAGTTTGTCTTGATACCAAAAAGAATGTTTGTGTCAAAACAACCGACTAGGACAGAAATTTTGGATAATCCCATTTATAAACAGAAAGCTGCTCAATTGTCACTCCTCCAACGAAACAACCCAACCGATTTTGAAAGCAAACAGGCTACTGAACAGGAAACTAATAAAACTAATATCGTGAACAAGCGCAAAAGAAGAAGAACAAGTAGTGTTGATTTAAAAAGTGAATTGGATGATGGAAGTGAAAGTGTACAGTCTTTCTTTAGTGTTGATGGCGAAATTGAGCCCTCATTGAAAAAAAGACAATCAGACTTTGACTCTATAATGTCAGAAGTAGAATTAAAGGAAGAAAACAAAATCCAAAGAGCGGAAATCATCCTAAACAAGATATTAAGTTCAGAAACAGTTTCCATTGAGGACCCGAGTGGTTTCCTTCATATTGAGGACAAACCTATGAGAGTTAAAGTGTCAACTTTTTTGTACAATTTGCAACAGCCGACAAAGAAAATTGACCTAGCCGTGTACACAAATATTTTGCACGAACTTAAGATACCCCCGCACTTAGTATCCAACACTCATGCTAAAAAAGTTCTCAAAGAAGTTTACAGCGATGAGGAGAAAGAAGAGGAAACCGAACAAATTCAAGGAGAATCAGAAAAACAACAAAGAAGCAAACAGAGCAGTGGAAGTCAAAGTAAAGCCTCCGGATCAAAAACTGCAGAACCAAAAAATCAAACAAACAAAAAGACAGAGCAGGAGACGAAAGGAAAAAAATGGTCTAACTATTAAAGATGTGAAACTACTGGATAGACTCTATTCTAAAGGTCCAGCATCATTCAGCATCAAAGATTTCAGCAAACTGCCAATGACAAAAGTCAAAGTGTAGTTGGAAACAAAACCATCCTTCACAAAATATCGTGCACAGCGGTTGAATTTTCCGCGATTAAAAGTAATCGTCAACGATCTGAATGAAATCTGGTCTTTAGATTTAGCTCATGTTGATAAACTTGCAAAATACAATCGTGATGTTAAATATTTGCTCGTAGCAGTTGACTGCCTCTCGAGGTCTCTACGTGTTGAACCGTTGAAAACAAAAAATGCAACAGAAACCGCAAAGGCCTTCCGAAACAAGATCAAACACAAGCAACCACAAAAAGTTTGGGTGGATGATGGTACTGAGTTTTTGGGAGCTTTCAAAACACTCTGCAACAAACTTTACGTGGGTGACTTTGTTCGAATCGTTAAAAAGGAAAAATATTCCGAAAAGGATACAAGCAATCTTTCACTGACGAAGTTTTTGAAATTGCCGGTATTCCGACGCTTAATCCACCTACATATTCTCTTATTGATTCTAGTAAAGAAATTATCCACGGCAAGTTTTACCAGCCAGAATTACAACTAGTACGAGAATCTCCAAATCAAAATGAGTAGTAACCGTTTTGAGGATGAGTTCACAGTACACGTTATATCATCTGCTTCGATGGACATTTTCCAGGAAAACACTTTAGCAAATTTTAGAAATTTTTTTAATGATGAAATTAATCTCACAGGAGACTGGAGAGTGGCTCTGAGTGAAATCATTTTTCCAACAAAAATTGAACACATAGTTAATGGAGATTTGGTTGCGTTCAGTCTCAGGGGATATGAGGAATCACAAAACCGCGCAACTGGATCCAACGTCATTTCACGACCCTACAATGGAGAAAAATTAGCGTTTATGGCTGTCACTTATGATACAGTTGCTCAACTTTTAGCAACTATCAAGAGAACAGTCGGACTGCCTAACTTCTCTTTCCGAGAAATCAAAAGCAGTGGGAAATACGAAATCATTTTTGGTAAATACGAGGGAATTACCTTTCCAAGTGAAGAAATACCCAGTATAATTGGCTTTAAAGGTATTCCAGATGGTTACGGAATTCATATTGGATACAAAGTGATTCCCACAACAGCGAACCGATTAATGAAAAATGATGATACGAAAGCCTATTATGGTGATTTTCCAGCAGACCTTTGCGCTGGAAAGCATTTAATTTTTATTTACACAAACATTATTGAGTATCAGTATGTGGGTAATGCGAAAGCACCATTGTTACGAGTCATTGATTCAAAACAGCGTTTGAAAAACGGTAGCGTGTGTGAGTTGGAGCCCACTCACTGGATAGTTTTCACAAATTTTGACTACAAAAAACTACTTTCGAACACCATTCAATCGATATCAATTGAGCTACGAACTGAAACGGGACAGTTAGTTCCCTTTTCGGGGACTGGTAAAGTTATTTTAACACTACAATTTAAAAAATTTGGTGATTAAATGGATTCCTACTACGCAAACCAAGCATCATCATTGCCTCACTTTTCCGGTCACTATAGACAAAGAGGTAGTGGTTTTGGAGAATTAGCTAGCGGTATTGGACGTGTTGCACTGCCACTTGCTCGGAAGTTTGTTCTGCCAGCAGCTAAACGCATCGGAAAAGAACTGTTGCTACAAAGCGTCCCTGAGTTGATGGTTGTTATCGGTAAAAAGAAATCACCAAAGCAAGCTCTAAAGAACACCATATCAAACACAGTGAAAAAACAAACAGGTGGATCTTTAGCTCTCCGAATGCGACGAACGAGAAGAATGAGAAGGAATTCAAAACGCTTACGCGCTGGACCAAGGAATACAACCAAACGCAAAACCACCATTTCACGAAAAAGAGTACCCAAAAGAAGTCGGTCGGACTTCTTCGCCAAAGTAAAAGATGATCGGTAATATGTTACCAGCCGAAGCAACGCATAGTTCGTTGGATTTATTCGAGAAACCAGCTCTCCTTGTTACATTTGATGGAAGTTTTTGTCAGAAATTGGTACCGGTTTACAGCCCTAATGGACCAATGCTAGAGTTTGAAGTTGCAGGAGACCGCAACAATTTCATTGATCTCCAAAAAATTTTTCTTGAAATCAAGTGCAAGATTGTACAGTCTTCTGATGCTGATTTGAAATATGACAACACTGCTGCTGGAGATGTGACTAAAACAGACGCGCCATACTTTTGCAACAATGTCCTACATTCGTTTTTTCTGATTGTACAGTATCTGCTAACGGTTTGAAAATTTCAAGTGCCAATGGTAACTATGCCCACAAAAGTTTCATCGAAACCGAGTTTTCTCACAATAAAGATGCCAAAAGCACGTGGTTGGCATGTCAAGGCTATTCTTATGAAGCAAACCCCGGGGGAATTGCAGCATCCGAAATCACCAGACGAAAAACTTTAGTCAGAGCATCTGCTGAGTGTAAATTTTACGGAAAGGTGGCGGTTGACTTCTTTACCTGTGATCGACATCTTCTCAGTGGTGTAACACTCCGAATCTCTTTTCGGCGATCGATTGACGATTTTTTTAAATTTCAGATGACGCTGCAAAATCCTACAAAATAAAAATTACAGAAGCTAACTTATTTGTACGGAAAATGACGCTGAACGATGATGTTGTGTCAGCAATAGAAAAGACCCTGCTTTCCAGTCCAGCATCCTATCCTTACCTAGAAACGATTACTTAAAGTTTTCTGGCTTCTGCCGGTTTGCAGAGCTGGAAGCAAGAAGAGGTTTTTGGCAGAGAACCCATTAGAAGACTCGCCATTTGCTTAAACACGAACGAAGCTTTCCTCGGAAGCAAGCTGCTTAACCCATTTCACTATAGAAAATTCAATTTGGAACAAATTTGCATTCACCGTAATGGTCTTCCCGTTGCTGATAGTCCTATTTCAACCGATGATTCAAAACGTGTTTACTTCAACACTATGTCAGATCTAGCCTATTTCGACAATGGACATGGAATCAGTCTAGAAGACTACCCAAATCATTTCATTATGGTTTTCGATCTGACGAGTACTCAGCAGGCGTCTCACGATTTTATTCACCCTGAACTTACAAATTGTTCTGTATCAATTGAACTAAAGTTTTCTGCTGCCTTAGCTCATAATGTAGAAATATTCATTATTGGGGAAAAAGCAAGTACCATTTATATTGATTCGGCGCGGAAAGTTTCAAAGAATCATATTTTAACAAACTAATGAACGAAGACAACTTAAACTCTCTAATTCAGAGATGTTCGGAACTCAAAAACAAATTTCGTGGAGTTTATGCGGCTGATAATTTTCCAACCAACTTTACCGACAACAGCTTCATTATAGTCAATATTTCAACGTCTGCATCAATCGGAACCCATTGGATTTTTCTCTGCCAAAAAGATCAAAAAATTATTTTTGCAGATCCCTTAGGCCAAACTCTATCGTCATACAAACACTTGCAGAGCAAAATAGTCTCAAACTTTAATGTTAATACCGTATATGAATTACTGAGAAACCAACCTATACAGAAACAAAACTCAATTTTGTGTGGCTTATTTTGTATTTATATTACTCATATTATTTTCAGTGGACAAAGACTTGTAAAAATGAGTGATATTGATTTGCTTCGTTTTGCGCTTCATATGATGTTCTAACATTACTAACCTATATTGAAAATAAGTTTTTTTTTCAAAATTTAATTTTTTCTTCATAAAGGAAACGAACACACAGAACATCAGAATCAATTTCCAACTTTCCATATCCACTAATAAAAATATTCATTACTTGACAAAAAGCACCAACATGCGGTCCAGAGAGAATCGATTGAAATCTTTTCAGAGTTTCAGTTGTTAGTTGATCAGTTTGAATTGGTTGATTTTTTTGCTTCGATGCATTTAATTCCAAACTTTTGTGTCCAGCAAAGTTTCGGTATAAGCAGTCAGGTTGTTGAAATTTGTTTGTGACGTTTTTCGTAAAAATTGGCAAACGCTTTTGAATGGAGGCAGTAGTGTCTGCTTTTGAGAATCCGTTGAAATTGCTTTTGTTGTACTCCACTGCCAGCAAGAGTTTTTGAAAAACATCTCCCTTTGCCTCCAGTGTATCCGAAGACGAGAACAGATACTTGAAAGTTGTAAAAAGACACGGAACTGAACACGGTTTTGTTTGTTTTAGAAAGTCTGCTGAGAACTCCGACACGTCGATAAGAACATGGTAATGATTAGTAGGGTTATAATCACAGTGGACACTCTCAAAATGCATGCAAAAGGCAAAATTCTTGAGAGAAGAAAAATTAGGTTTTTCTTCCGATATGAAATATTTAAAGTTTTTTTGAAACTGCTTGAAGAAACCCGGAGAACGCTCATACATCGCTTCCACCATTTTCTAATATATTATAATTAGTCTGAATTTTCGTGCTCGTCGTCTTTTTTAGTTTTACGTCTTTTCGCTGCTGGAGCTTTGTTAGCTTGATCGTTTTCAGTAGCTGTACCAGCAGCAGCAGACCGTATTTTTGCTGACCTTTTTGACAAAAGCTCAAACTCATCCAAAGTTAGAGTAATTCGTTGTTGAAGTTCATATTCCTTGTCAACTTTTTTAAATAGCTTGAGAAATACATAGGCACCCGTATTTTTATAAGACTTCACTGTTGCGCGTATCAATCTTTTCTCTGTTCTAGAGATTTCAAAATACACGTCTCCAAACTCTGCGTCCTTATCAGCAGTAAATGGCATTTTCAAGAATTGTGTACTTAAACTGTGTCAAACTACCTGTTTTGAAAGAATTTTCGGAAATGATTTTTATTTACAAGTACCTTTAACACACAAAACACAAACAACACTTTAAATGCGTACTTCTGATAAGAGCGCTCTTGGTTAACATGTATGCGTCTGATTTGAATTTGAATGTAAGTCTAGGTTATAAAACTTGGTAATTTTGTCAAAATGTAAGACAAAACTCGTGACCCTCACTTAAACTGTTTTATTGCGTTGGTAATAAAGTTTATATTTGGATAATATTACTCAACATAGAGCAGGAACTAGTACAATTTAATGGAAAACAAATGTGACCTCTCGGTGTGTCCATAGATAAGAAAGAACTCACAATTGCACAGCAAGCGTTTAATAGAAGGCTTTAGGCCTTTGATATAACACAGTCTATACTAAACAAAACTGGTTGTAAACTTCTTGCTATTGCATACATTATAAACTTTAGTATACATATCAACATAATAAAACTGAAAACTATTGAGTTTAAGTCTGTGTAGATAAGACTTTCTTATACACTTTGCAACTAGTTACAAAAACATAAAACTATAACACAGACAAGTTCATGTAGAGTAAACATTCACAATTGCAGTTACAAGCATTGACCTGGGTGTGTTAAGTATTCAACAAATTTCACACACAAGTGTTGCTAATGTTGGTGTTTGCCGGATTTTTTATTCGTTTTTAAATTCAAGACTATAGTTGTTCAGTTCTGCTCCATTTTCAAGAGAACAAACTGTAAAAGTGCTTTACAAATAATGTCTTACTACATTCTTTGCGAGTCTGAAGATTCTTGGGAGCGCAGTATTGTGTATCACACTCAATACGAAAACTACATCGTTTTTATACAGCAGAAGAAAAATAGCGAAAAAGGCTGTTGGAGATCAATTGAACATTGCATCATACCAAAAATTTTCGTAAATTTTGTTGCAACACTACCAGATAAATACGTATCTACAGAAGACAATGGCACGAAAACTGTGCTAACAGCTGGAGGATACAGTGTTCCTCGGAAAATGCCCCTACTTTTCCCCTATGACATTGACACACTTTCTCCAGACACAAAGAGACTTTTGTACCGATGCGATTGTGACTGTGTGCCTATTTTTGAGAATCAACTCGGCCAATTCCAGGCAATTGAAGAACTGGCTCAACTTTGGGGAATTCAACCTTCGCCAACTTCACCAGCTACTTCACCAATTGGATCACCGGCAACAAACGACCCAAGCCCCTTTGTTACGCCGGAAACAACAGATACAAAACGAAAAAAAGTTATCGCTTCAATCAAGGACAAATTGTCTTGGAATATGGGGTCAAACGAGCAATTCGAGCCAAATTTCGATAGTTCTCTTCTTTCAGAGACAACTTTTGTGACACCACCGCAGAGTGCAGAGAATGCTACAGTATCCTTCGAAACGTACAGAATCTCAACCAACACAACACCCTTGAATTCAGAGACTCCCAAAGTATGCAATGCTCCACAGAAAAAACGTGCCAATCGAACACCACTTATAGATATATTTGAGGACTAAACTGAACTCGGAGAACTGAAACTTTTCCAAACAGTCACCGTTTTTATTAACCTCTAAAAAAATTGTGTGCTTTAATAATATTTTTTTGGTGTGAAAATGTAAAAAAATATCAATTTGCATTTCTAATTTTAATTGAACATCATAATATCTCTTTTTTGTTTAGAAAAAGAAGGCAGAATCAAAAAGTATTCCGTCAAATTGTTAGTTAGTGAACGTTGGAAGAACATCTCACATGTTATAACATCAAAACACAGCAAGCAAGCAAAGTTCTGTTTAAAACACATATTGAAGAATGAAAGATTTTGAAACGGTAAAAAGTCAATTTTCATATGAAGAAATTCTGTAAAAGTGCAAAATCCTCATTATATAAGTAGTTACAAAAAACTTTTATTTTACTAACCATAGGGTAAAAAAAGGTTTTTAAATGGTAAAAAGTCAGTTTTCATATGTACGAATTCTGTAAGAGTGCAAAATCCTCACTATATAAGTAGTTACAAAAAACTTTTATTTTATTAACCATAGGGTAAAAAAAGGTTTTTAAATGGTAAAAAGTCAATTTTCATATGTAGGAATTCTGTAAAAGTGCAAAAATCTCAGTACTTAAGTAGTTACAAAAAACTTTTATTTTACTAACCATAGGGTAAAAAAAAGTTTTTAAATGGTAAAAAGTCAATTTTCATATGTAGGAATTCTGTTAAAGTGCAAAATTCTCACTACATAAGTAGTTACAAAAAACTTTTATTTTACTAACCATAGGGTAAAAAAAGGTTTTTAAATGGTAAAAAGTCAATTTTCATATGTAGGAATTCTGTAAAAGTGCAAAATCCTCACTATATAAGTAGTTACAAAAAACTTTTTATTTTACTAACCATAGGGTAAAAATAGGTTTTTAAATGGTAAAAAGTCAATTTTCATATGTAGGAATTCTGTAAAAGTGCAAAAATCTCACTACTTAAGTAGTTACAAAAAACTTTCATTTTATTCATCATATAGTAGAAAAAGGTTTTTAAGCACTAAAGAAGTTCATTTTCTGTAAATAGAATGCATTTAGTTATTCCACAACCACATTTATGGTTTTCACCAAATGACATTTGGTAAATGTGTTATCAGTACTAGTGGTAAATATCAAGTCCTTAATTTCAATTGCTTTCGACCTATCTTTGTCTTATATATAGCTACAATTTACTTTTGCACAATGATAAGATAGAATGTCTTTCATGGAATTAATTTTTGTTCACATGAAACACGCTGATAATAGCAGTTTAGAACAATTTTAGTCAATAGTATAAGAATACTGCCAAGTATTCCAGAAACCTAAAAGTGAAAACTGATAATAAGGTTAAAAATAGAACGGAATTTCGATACAACCCTCGAAGAGTAGCGAAAGTCTAAAACAACTTTTCTAGAAGAGTAATTTGAACATTTGAACTGTTTCCCGACAGAAAAGAGTATATTGTAATTATACTGCGTTAGCTATGTTTCAGTTGTGGTAGATAACAGATATAACTAAAACTACACAATAAACTTTTACCTTGCATGGAAATAATGGAAATGAGTAGTTCTGAAACATGAACACACCGCTTATTGGTCAAAAGTTAACATGGGTTAAAGTTGACCTACACTCCTACCAAGCTTTGCCTTCCAAACCTGGCAAGTTGTGTCAAAGTGAAAGTACAACCTTATAGGGAAATTTTTCTCGTGTAGAACACAACTTTCAACCAACTAACACTCCCTCTAATTGTACTAGTTAACTGTTGTTACAATTTGACTTCATTTGCTCAGTCGTTTTCTCAGTAAAGCATTCAGTTGAATCTTTGAAAAAAAAATTGAAAAACTCAAAAATGACCCAACCGTGTGAAATTTGCGCAAAGGAACTGGCCGACAAAAGAAGCTTTTGAAGACACAAACAGCGCGTTCATGGAGTTCAACCGGAATTCCCAGCCTTGGAGTGTAGCACTTGTGGTTTTGAGACTCGCAAAATTCTGATAAAGAACCAACACACCCGACGGGAGCACGGTGGAGAAGTTCAAAATCAGTGTGCCTACTGCACTCTGGTTTTCAACAACCAGAGTAACTTTCATCAACATCTGAAGAATGCTCACGGATTGCCTGTTTGGAACAGAGGCCAAAGCAATAATCAAGCAGTACCAGTACAGTCGGCAATTCGAGGTGCTCTGGAGATCTACGAGATTAAAGGTAATGATCACACTGACGTTTTGTCTTTCATGAACTCATCGAGGTATCACATCAATGAACATATACGTCAAAAGACCCTTGAAGGTCCTCAGAAAGTTCAACTTTCTCTAAGCATTACACTCACTAAGGGGATTAATGAAGAAGAAAAACACGTAACTATTTACGCTAACGCTGAAATGCAAATTGTGTACACGCATGCTCTCTCCGAAGAGCAGTTCTTTGAGTCCGTGCAGCATATTGTCAACGTGGTTTCAATGTATGCCTCAAGTGGAAGTGGTTGGATTATTGAAAAGGTAGAAAAACTCGAAATTCGATTTGCAAAATTCAACCCTATTCGGGGATCAACCTATATAGCACTTCCAACTGAACTTAGCGCTCTAAAATGCCTGCTCAATATCCGAAACTTTAATGATCCAAACTGTTTCTTGTATTGTTTCACGGCTGCCTACCATTTGCAGGGGAAAGGTTGCCCCCTCACGCAACCTGGGGATCGGTACAGCAAAAAAACAAACCCCGCAACATACGCTCGCTCAAACCCTTTAACTCATCAAGCAGTAGGAGATTTCCCGATGCCGATGCCAATTGACAAAATAAGCGCGCTTGAAAGATGTAATGAAGTACAAGTGAACGTTTTTCGATACGAAAAGAAAAGTTTGTATCCTTTCCGAATTTCAAAGCACAACTCTGATTTTGTCGTTGATCTCCTACTGATAACTGATGGTGAACGTTATCACTACGTGCTGATAACGGACCTGGTAAACTTAGTTCGAAAAGTGCAAGGGCGACAGATTGATGCACGCGCAAAAATCTGTCGCAACTGTTTTCATGTTTGCTCGAACAACGAAACGCTTCAAAAACACGAAAAACTTTGCTATCACTTCGAAACTTGTCAAGTTCTGCTACCTGAGCCGGACAGCAACAGTCTCGCTTTCAAAAAATTTCAAGCAAAAACAGCTCTTCCGCTGGTTGTCTATTTTGACCTAGAGTCAATCATTGTTCCAGCATCATCAGTTGAACAAAACCCACAGACTTCAGGGACTCGTGTGTTGGACAAACACATTCCGAGCGGTTGCTGTTATGTAGCCATTTCACATGGAAGTCCAAATTTGGAGTTCTGCCATCTGTACAGAGGCGAAGATTGCATGCAAGTCTTTGTGAAGCAAATGGAGACACTGGCAAAAGATATCTACGAGAAAAAGCAAAAACACAGGTACTTCACAGGAGCAGTTGGACAAGCAAAAGAGCTTGCGACTCACTGTTGGATATGTGAAACTAGTTTTTCTGTGGACAACGAAAAAGTCTTGGATCACTGCCATTTCTCAAATCAGTTTCTTGGCTGGGCTCACTCAAAGTGTAACCTACAGCGCAGAACACAGAGCTTCGTCCGCATAATCGCACACAACTTGTCAGGGTATGACTTGCATCATGTTGTAAAGAGTCTTCATCACTGCAAACCTAACAATAAGTTTTCAATAATACCTCAAACTGATGAGAATTATATCAGTTTTAGCTTTAAAGTTTGGATCAAAAATATTGTGAACAAAAATCAAAACGTCATACCCATATACGAAGAACTTCGCTTTATCGATTCTCTTCGCTTCATGCAGTGGTCTTTAGATAAACTAGTTCAGTCTTTGCCTGAAGACAGTTTCGATATACTCGATAACCATTTTGAATACTGTGACCAAAATGATGTGAAACTACTGCACGGTAAAGGATTCTACCCCTACTCCTACATGGACACCTTCAGAAAAGTCAAGCTAAAAAAATTGCCGCCTAAGAAGTGCTGGGTCGACAAACTCAAATCAGGAAAAGTGACAATAACCGAAGCTGACTACGAAAAAGCAAAGCTGATCTTCGAAAAATTTGATTGTAGAAACATGGGTGAATATCACGATCTGTACTTGACAGTCGACACCCTACAGCTCGCCTGCTGGTTTGAGCGGCTACGATCAGTCTGTCTGGACTCGTACAGCTTGGACTGTGCTCAATATCTATCAGCACCACACTTAGCGGGCGATGCCTTTCTGAAGATATGTCAACCCGACCTGGAACTTCTCACAGATCGCAACCATCTTGATATAGCAGAAGAATTGTTGCGAGGGGGTATGTCCTCGGTATACACAAAAAGACTGTTCACGCCAAACAACAAATATCTGGAACGTTTTGATGACACGCAAAAATCAACATATGGTCTCACCATAGATGCTAATAACCTCTATGGTGGGATCATGAAGGATTTCTGCTTGCCACTCAATTCCTTCCAGACGGACACAGAAGTGACGATTGAACAAATTTCGCAAACTCCAGACGACGCTGAATTTGGATATATCGTCTGCATCGACTTGGACTACCCCGACTCAATTCACGATGCTCACCAAGATTTTCCAATGGCACCCACCCGAGAACCTGTAGACAGCATGTGGATGAGTAGTTACCAGTTGGACCTTTTGGAAGAATATCATCTCCCAAAAGTTTCAAAGTGCAACAAATTGCTTCAAACACTCTATGATAAGAAGGATTATACACTACACTATGTAACGTTGAAGATTTATGAACGAAACGGCCTTAAAGTTTCAAAACTGCTTAAGGTGCTCAAGTTCAGACAATCAAAGTGGATGGCAAAGTATATCGAACTGAACACAAGATTGCGGCAAGCAGCAACCAGCAAAATTGCTGAAAACTTCTTCAAACTTATGGACAACTCTGCTTTTGGAAAGTGCTGTGAAAGCATGCGAAATCGAGTTAACGCTTTCCTGGTCCGAGATGAACGAGCTCTCCTCAACCACACAGATAAGTTTAACATGAAATCCTCTAAAATTTTTGATGAAAACATGGCAGTCGTGACTACAAGAAAAACGAATATAAACTGGGTGAAACCTACAATAGTTGGTGCTTCAATTCTGGATCTTTCAAAAGCATTCATGTTTCGATTTTACTACGAGAATTTGAAACAGTGGTTCAAGTGTGAACTTTTATACTCTGATACGGACTCACTTACCTATGCTGTTGATTGTGATGACTTGTATGAGGAGCTAGCACGAGCAGAAGTCAACACAAAATTCGATTTCTCCAACTACCCTTCTGATAACGCATTGTACAACACAGAAAATCATATGGTATCTCTCAAATTCAAAGACGAACTGGCAGGGGTGGTAATGGAAGAGTTCTGTGGCTTGAAACCCAAAAAGTATTCAATACAAACGAAGGGTATGTGTAACATTATTTTTTATTAAAGCAAATTCCAGTTCTGAAACTAACCAAATTCATGGAAGCGTCCTTTTAATATAACAGGAACATTGAAACCTAGATTAGGAAAGCACATAGAATAAAGTAGAAAATGGATTGATTGTAACGTTCTTTCAGACTGTCAGAAGAAAAGTGCAAAGGGAATAACACATGAGGGGCAAAAGCAACTAAAGCACGAGGTCTTCAAGAGAGTATTGAACAGCGGGGAAATTGTCCGCGTCAAAAATGTGACCATCAAATCAGAGAAACATGAGTTGATGACACTGGAACAAAACAGAGTTGCGCTTTCGGCCTACTGTGACAAGCGGTTTTACCTTGACCCAATAAACTCCCTACCATTTGGACATAAAAATATTAGAGAATTTGCATTTCACAATGTTATATTAAATGATTGGGATTGCGAGTCAGAAAGCGAAAGCGACTCGGATTCAATTTCACAAACAATCCCGGAAAATGTGATATCTGAAAACAATAGTTTTTCTCCCCCCGATCCAGGATTCAATCAACCCGATTATTCAGAAAGTGAGCTTGATCAAGATATTGTTGACTGGAATGAACCCTACGCAATTTCCCCGCCAGCCCTTGACAATTCTTTTCTAGAATTGGAAGCAGTTGAAAGCGAAGCAAGCAATAATAGTGATATGTCTGATTTATCTTCAATTAATAGTCTTATAATAGAACCAACACCAAAACGCAGACGTCTAGTATTATACAATTCAAGCAGTGAAGATAACTGATAACTTACATTTAGTTGTAGTTGAAGTGCATGGATAAATTATAAAAAGCATTCATATAAACTAAATACAAATTAATGTAAAAATTGAAACTTTATTATGAAAAGAAGACAAATAAAAGGTTTCTCTAACGCCGTTTTATCGGGATTCCACGACGACTAAGAATAATTTCCATGGGGGAATGACCTTTAACATGTTTAGTCAAACCATTTTGCTGGGTAAAAACTTTGAAACAAATTTTACACCTTAAAACAGGGTTTTGGATAATTAGAGGGGGCGCAATAACTGCTGAATTTTCACACTGGTGGTATCGTGTGTCAATTAAACGCCAAATTTTCTGATTGCAGTTTTCACATTGATATCTAAAATTGTTGGGGTGTATTTCTTCAAAATGAGTAAAAAGATCTTTAGAATTTAAAAATTTGGAGCCACACAGAAAGCAGTCCAACAAGCAACGTTTTCGCCTTGGTGGCATTTGGAATTCGTATTCTGGTATTGGGTGTGTAGGTTCTGTATAACTGTGGGTAAAATGTTGAAATGCGCCCAGACCAAAACAAGATTAAAGTACCCTGGCGCAGACATATGACGAATTAGCTTTCAAAGCAAAAGCTGTGGTAGTTAAAATGACTTCAAGCCCAAAGCGGGAAACCAGTTACGCAAGTTGAGGGAAAATGGTTTCCTAAGATTAGTTTCATGCATGGCAGGGGAAATAAGGAGAAAGAATTTCAAAGTGTCCCACCCTGTAGTTTGCCCAGGAAGACACTTGTGTCCCCCCGTACTGTTCACGGGAAGACACTTATGTCCCCCCCGTAGTTTGCCCAGAAAGACACATCACTACTTCCGTCAATTCCCTGAGTTTTGTTTGCTAGTTAGAGTAAATTAATTTGACTGCACTGATAAATAATTTTAAACTTATGAGGCCTGACGAATATCTATTAGCAGAATACCATTATATTCTACTAACCGCGAAATCTTATTCCTTTCATTTTTTTCAAAAGAAAAACTTACTTCTCTAACGAAATTTGATATGGTTGTTGACATAAATTTGTTTTTAATTTGTAATTATTAAGACTTGAATTTAAGACCTGTTCGAAAAAATTACATCATTTTCTGAAAATTTTATAGTGAAAGTACCTTTATATTAAATTACTGAAAGTCTATTTGCGAATAAAAACTCTTGATACGATATCTGGCTGATATAACACTCTTATTGGCAAACTGAATTGAAGAATTTTTGATAGAACTTTTGAAGTCAATTCATCAATGGGATCTTGTAAACAAAAATAAAAAAAATAAGCGAATAGTATTTTTGTGAAATTTTGCAATTTTTTGTTTTTAAAAATATTATTTTGTCACACTTTTTAAGTTCTTCTATCTTCAGTAGCCCTTTCAAGGCTTGCGTGTTTTGAAGGGTTTCTTAAGTGGATCAATAGTGGTCTTCAGATTATAAGCTTCAGTTTTAGCAACGATTGTAGTTTTGGTATTTTTGTTTACTTCGGTTGATTATTCTAGTTTCTAATTTTTTAAGACTCTTTGTTTTTTGGCTTGTTTTTTCTCAATTGATCTGCGGGTCAGATAAACTAGATCCAAATATTTCGTGCAACTAATCGGATTATATTGAGGGTTGTCCTGCAATTATTTTAAAATTTTTTTCTATTCCATTTTCGTCTGCTAGTTGCAATTATTATAAAAACTGTGGCTCATCATTTGAAATAATCTGTCTCTTTTGCCTTTGAGCGCTTGGTCATAATTACTCTGAAATTTGGTCTCGAATGTTTTTGCTACCTTGTTTTTTATGAATGACTGATGTTTAACTTGTTTTGATAAGCCAACCTGAAATACATGGTACAGAACCAGACAGTAACATTTTCAAACAGTTAAAAGAATCAATTTTGATAGAAATAGAAGTTTATATTGACAAATTTGGCCTTAATCAATTCTAATTGATAGAGTTTTCGGCAGGATCTATTTTGTTTCACCCATCCCCATTTCGTGTTTTTATGCCCCACTGTGAGTAAAGATATATAATAACAGTAAAACATAAAAAATTGACCTGTACACCTGGGGGCGTGAATTTCTTTTGCGCACTTAGTGGGGAACAGATAATATATATTAATTTAGTTCGAAATTTTTCCTGCGTGGGAGTATTTTTCACAATGTTTAGTAAAAAACTATTAGAAATTTATTCTTTTAGCGAAGATACGACAAAACTGACCGTTGCTTTTACATCATTCAACATATTTTAACGCTGATAAAAATTTAAGATTACCTAAATGTCTTCCAATTTTTTGAAAAAAGTGCAGCGCTGAACACGTTCCCGATTATAGAAATTTCTGCGGTGAGCGAATTTTCTTCCATAATTGTCTAATTGACAACATGCCTATGTATGGCTCAATAAATGCTCAACAGACGTGTTGCTGTGAAAAAAATTTACGATTGATTTGCCAAAACGTGGAAAAGTTTAGTGTTTTTCACATTTTCTATTTATATATGTATATATATATATATATATATATATATATATATATATATATATTTATATATATATAATTATATATATATATATATATATACATATATATATATATATATATATATATATATATCTTTGTCATATAACGAGCTGTCAGTGAGTAACAGCTTTTTTCAATTATATTTTATTTTAGTACAATTAGATTCTATTTGCTCAAATAAATTGGGAAAAAAACCAAGCATTCATCGTATTGAGTATTAAAAAAAGAATTTCTGGGAATATTTTTGCACCAATTTAAGTCACATTTATTCGTAGCTGGGCTTATTTTCCTAACGAATCATTTTCCTCAAATTGAAATGAAAAACAATTAATAACATTTTTAACATACCAATAATCAGGAACATGGCTATGATCGCGCTAGAGATCTTTTAACAGCTTCTTCTATTTTTCTTTTTTTTATAACCGTTAACTCAGTTGAGTAGTTAAGAAATTAGGATCTCATGATAGTCAAAGCAAATAAATTTGACAGCAATTGTATTTGAGTTATACACTTATGAAGACTGACAAAAGAGATCAAGATATTCTGCTAACCGTGCACTTTTTATTCTTTTTATGTTTTACGTATGTGAAACTTACTTCTCTTCAACAAAATTTGATGTGACTGTTTTCATAAATTTTTTTGATTCATTGTTGTTAAGACTTAAATTGGAGACCTTTTAAAAAAAGTTGACATCCTTTTTTTGAAATTTTTATAGTGAAATTACGTTTTTATTAAATTATTGAAACTGTAAATGCGAATAAAAAATCCCGGTGTGATATCAGCCTCATATCACCCTAATAGCGTCAACTTAATTGAAGAATTTTCGATGGAACCTTTTGAACTTAATTCAAGAATGGGATATCGTAAACAGAAATGAAAAAAAGGTAATGGAATTTTTGTGAAATTATTTTTAGTATTGCTTAATTTTGTTTGTCTCGGCCCCTAAAATCCTTTTTGTTTTGATTTATTCTCTTTGAGAATCAGATTCATGTATTTTACCCTAGTCTAGGCTAAAAATTATGAAAAGAACTATTAATGCGAGTTGAGGAGGAGGCGTGGGTTAAATATTGAATTGAATTACACTGTCAAAGACTCTAGTTAGCCATGATGATAATGTGGCGTCACTCATTTCCCCTTCAAAAAATAAATATTACCATTTTATAGAAAATTGATGCTGATTTTTGATAAATTGTCAGTTTTTCTAACTCGCAAAAGATGAAGGAATATGCATGCTGACAAGGTTATAGGTAATGGTTAGGTGATATTCTGGCGCCTATCGAGAATCGCAAAGCGGTTCGGGATATTAAGTCAGAATTTCGATATCACTTCTGCAGAGTCACGTAACCGTGCATAAACGCGAACGCGTTATAAGACGAAATGAATTATAAAAATGCATTATGAAATACGAAATGCGCACGTTTTAAAGTAACGAAAGTCAACGGAAGTCAACCTCTGACTTATTAGGAACCTCTGGCATTTCGGCTTCTGACACTTTGGACTTTTGACGTCTTAAAATGTGTGTATTTCAAACAATGTTTTGCAATAAAATTGCACGTAAAACATTTTTGTCCCAGGACACGTTTTATTTTCCAGCGAAACTTCAGGACAGGTTTTATTTTCCAGCCAAATTCCTGACGTTTTATTGTCCAGCCAAAATGCAGGACACGTTTTTATTGTCTAGACAAAGTCGAGGACGGTTGTTGTAGTTCGTGCCAAAGTCGAGGACTCCACGGAAAGTCGATACATATTCTTTTTATATAAAAATCTGTGGTTGACAGTATTTTCTTGTCTTTTTTTGGTCGATGACGGTCTTTTAATAAATCCAGATATAGACTAGAGTAATTACCAAATGCCTGAAATTTAATTATCAAAAGGTTGAATTTCAGTTACCATGGGCTTGAATTTTAATAACTCAATTCTTGGAAACACACTTACAATCAGAGAGTTAATAACAATTGCGTAGTTTGGTCAAAGATGTTTTACGCCTGTAATATCCGCTCACGTCTTCTGGCTGCTAAAAACGTTTTTTTTTGTTGAAGGTCGCAAACGTAAACACAGCTCACAGGGGTAATACACATGTATGAACATAGGCCGTGATCTTCAATTCTATTTGAGTGCAAATATGCAAATTCACTCTCTTCGAATTTTGTAAAGAAAGCAGAAATTATCCACCCAATTAAGCGCATTTTTTGCACCATTGTTCTTTTATAATCCGTTATAAACATTTTTTTATATGTTTGACAAACTTTTTAATCCTAATCCGTTTAATTTTCAGATCAAGGTTACGGGAGCTCAGCGGGCAACAAGGGAACCCGAATGTTCCGGAACCCGTACAAGGTCCAGTTCTCACGATTCCTCAATTTGCCGGGGTCCAGAAACACACTCAAATCATAAACTTTCGTCACTATAAACTTATCATCATCGAATTTGAGACACCCATAACCATTTTAGCGTCAGTTGAATTGTATTCAATTTGGATATAAGATGGTATTATGATAAGATTTCTCTTTCAAAATCAGTGCTATATATCCTATTCACGAATTTATATCTTATTTCACAGCCAGAAATTTTCTTGGCGCGATCTTTTCGTCTAGAAATTTGAATCAACGAATTAAGAATCTCGTTAGGTAAGATGTAGAATATTGGCGTTGTTTTCCCTTTTGCACCCCCCCCCCCCCACACACACACACACACACACCCAGCCCCCGATTTGTGGGCGCCGTAGTATACCATTTACAACAGCCAAGCGCACTTGCTATTTCATTATCCAATTATTTGATGAGTAATGACACATATCTGGGCAAACCAAAAGAGCAAACTTCCTATTTTCAATATTCTCAAAAGATCTCCTTAAAATGTAAGCTTGAAGAACTTCCATGCTGGAGACCATAATTTGAAAACAGATGTGAAAATAAATGTGAAAATGGACATGTTTGATTTTGAAAAGAAAAAGACAATGAGCCGACTTTTAAGCGAACAAAAGGGACAGAAGGATACTCAAAATTACACAGTAACGCAATTTTTCACCCCTATTTGGACTTCATTATAATTAGTTGAGGATAATAGATCCCAGTAATTAATACTAGAAATGCGTAGGGTTTGGGCGCAAAATAACTAGCACCGAATTACAAAAAAAGCAATCGAAAAATACAAAAAATCGAGAATTCTGGCAATTGGAATCTAATTATAAGATTAGCGTAATTAGTGCAAACGGAACTAATTAAATTTCTGAAAAAACCATTTTGCAAAGCTAATTTCAACTCCATCGCTCTTACTTTTTAAAATTTCCAAAATCAGAAAACTTGAGAACATTAATTGAGTGGTTTACTGCATGAACAATTTTAGAGATTGTTTCCGACAATTTTGAAATACTAATTAAGGGGCCAATAGAAAACCTTTGGTCAAATGCAGTCTAAGTTAAAATCATTTAGCAATAATTGCATACTGTAAGAAAACAGCCAGCTATTTAAATTAATTTTTTCGAACGCGGTTTGTCGTTCTCTGCAAGCGTTCTGTTAGAACTGTGGCTTATGATAATAAAGCTCTTGTAAACTGAATAAAAATCATGGCAATTTATCACCGAAAAACCAATTGTGAAAGTTGTTTATTAGTGTTTTCTGCTATTGACTGCTTTTCCTTCATAGAAGACAATGCGAGTTTAGAAGTTCATTCGCAAACAAAGCTTTTACTAGTCGATTAATAGTTTCTATTTTCTCAGAGAACGAAAAAAACTTGAGACATTTGCATATTAATAGGAAAAACTTCGAAACAGAGAAAAAAATTCCAGTGATTCATCAACATGATTGCGAAAGATCTTAATATCTAATGAACACTTAATTCTTCTACTGAGAAGACTAAGAAACTGTAGCATCTGATCATTTGAAGGTCTACAGGAGAAATTTTGAGAAAATTCGTAAAAGGCATAGATAATAACTGCATTAATTAAACTTTTTTTTAGATTTGGGTTTTAGCTTTTTTCTCTTCCGTTTTTACTGGTCCTTTTTCTCATCTCTCTCTCTCTCTCTCTCTCTCTCTCTCTCTCTTTCTTTCTCTCTTTCTCTTTCTCTCTCTCTCTCTCTCTCTCTCTCTCTCTCTTGAAAATAAAAAATGCAAAAATTGTCAATTCATTGGATAAATTGAGCACTGTTGCCAACTTTTGATAAAGAAATTAATCAAAAAAAGTTTTTGTTAAAACAAACAGCGCGTCTACAACAATTGGAACAAATGAGGTGGACTGATAAACTAAAACATAACAACTAACAACGGTCAAATTGCTCTCAACAAACATCGGTCGTCTGGTTGGCTTCGACAATAGCCAGATGGTGCTTAATCATGATAGCATTAGAGGATATTTTCTCCAAAATAGTTTCGAGTTGCATTCTTAGAGATTAGTAGGGGAAAAAGGCTCCAAAAATGCTTCTCATCCACTTAAGGCTTTACTTTTTAATCCTGCTTGGAGACCGAAAAATAAAAAAGGTCAGACGAACAATAGATCAATTGAAATATCGCATAAAAACCACAGGGCTAATACAAACGCTACAAACTTTGTTCGAGAATAACTAATAATGTAACTATAAGATGGATCTTTTTAAGAGTTTCACTTAGTTTTCCGTAAGAGTAACATTTTTCGAAAAATTGCTGTAAATTGTTTCTTCGATTAGATCGCATGTCTGTCTTCCAAATTTTTCGACTTTCTTTAATGTTCTTTTTCCTTTTCAATTATTTTGGGATAAAAAAAATTAAAATTTTTTAGCAATTTTGTGATCAAATTCTTTGAAAAAATCAAAAACTTTCGGATACAGTCAGATAACTGTATCCTATTTTTGAAGTTAAGTTCTCTAGGAACGGCAACCGTTTGAATCGCGACTCACCTTCTAAAAGTTCATATATGTCATGTGAGCCTATGGACCTGTGATGCTATTAATAGTCTCTACATCACGCATTTTCCCCTACCATTTAATAAGCAATTTTAAAACCTCATGAACGTGGAGCTCAAAAATGGAAAAATCTGAATCATACAAAATCATACAAAAAAGCTGAATATTTTGGGAATTTGGTTCTGCTTGACTATAATTCCCTTTAAATTAATTGTAATTTTTTAAGTTTTTTTGATTAGGATCGAAATGGTTTTGGGCTCCTGTAGTTTATTTAACTCCTACGTCAATTTTGATTTCTCTTATAGATCTGTTTTTAACAACAAATGCCCATTTTTCCGAACATGTTGGAATTGTGGTCCATTAATGTGATCTTGCCATCAATTGCCATTTCAGGCGTATGGTTGATTTAATTTTTGAATATAAGAGGAGCGAGTAATCTGTATTGTTGCATTGTAACAATTGTACAAAACGTTAAATCATTACATCAATAGTTGAGAATCGTGAGAAACGACAAAAAAACAACAAAAAACGATCATTTCTTACAAGTAAAAGACAACAAAAACGACAAAAACGAATGAAAACAAAGAAACCGAAGAAAAACCCCCCGAAAACGAAAATTTCCTACAAAACATCGTCGTTATCCTCAATACGGGTTGCTAATGAACCGAGCTGTTGCCTAGTGAAAATCATGCACTGGAGAAAAAAACTCTTGTTTTGTTGGTAATTGTTAGTATTTTCCGAAAATATTCCAATCATTGGCAGAAAATCAGGTGACCGACAATTAAAAACTCTCCAATGTAAGCATAGTTTGGAACCCCTTCAGATAGTTTGGAACCTATTCTTCTATTTGAATTATATTTAAGAGAACGTTTAAAATGGGAGCCAGTGATGGACTCAGAACTTTGGGCGAATAGTTTTAAAAAAAATAAGCTGTCAGTACTTTTGTTGTTCAGGTAATTAAACTGAAAATATTTTTCGTTTTTAACCTCCGTTTAATGGAACTTTTTTAAACATCTATGCAACTTATATAGTAGAAAATAATCGTCAGCTTATGTCCAATTTCTGTAAAAGATTTTTAAAGGCGTCTACCTAATAATGTAGGTTTTGACGTGAGCTGTTTCACAAACTAACAAAACTTTTCGTTGGATCTTCTTAAAAAATTTTCTTAATACACATCTTTTTAAATACGAGTTTTTTTGCCGGGTAGCGATTTTACTTTCACATTTACACTTTTCAGATCAAAGCAGTCAACGTCATTTTTCCCCTTTCGTCGAAACTTTTGAGACAATAATTTATTATCGTACGTACATTATTTTTCAAAACGGAACCACATTGTGTTTAGCGCCCTCTAGATTACCAATTCTATGTAATCGTGTGTATTATTTGCGTAACAGTTAAAAAAGGTTCTTTTTGCTTAATATATTTTCTTGAAAACATAAAATTAGGTTTGATGTCTATTAAACTGCCCTCATTATTCTGCAGTTTCAAGCGACGCACAAAAACTATAGCTAGATAGTTTTTATTTGACTTGCCAAATCATTGTATGATAGTTTCTTTTACACAGCATTCGATTTCAGTGCTAAAAAACTTAGTCAATACCATTTATGTAATTGGGTCAAATTTACTAGCGTCTTTTTGTCATTGTTGAGTTCGAATTCATTTGTTGGATTGAATAATCAAATTTGTGTTTGTATGATATATCGAAACTGAAGTCTTCCAAAAGGTAGTGTTTCCTATTGTTTCCGAAGCCGACTTCATACTGAAAATCACTTTAACTGTAATTTGGTGATTTGTAAACTGCATTTTCTTGCAGTTCAGAACTTGAGATTTTTAGTAAATGTTTGTGAAACCTCTTTATCAAAATAATTTCTACGGCTATCAAACAATGTCAGCTCTTCATCCAGAAATTTTGGCTGTTAAATGTTTTAAATATTTGAGTGTGATATTTTCTGCCAGAAACGCTAACTCACTACAATTTCGGAGTTTATAAATATATACACTCGATTTTGTCACATATATTCACTATCCGTTTTCTAAGATTAGGTTTGTAACCGTGTGTGGAAATTAGTTACACCAAGTGAATTCATTTTGAATTAGCTTCAAAAATAGATTTATGATCAACTCTATTTCACGATTTGTATTTTGGGTCTAGAGAAAACATTGTTGACAATACTTTGTAACTGATTTCAACGCCAAAAGTCACTGGTTTCCGTTTCCATGCGTCACTTTTTTCGACTATTGAATGATCTAAAAAATCTAAATCTAACACGAAAACTTGTTTTCAATTAGACTAAAATGGACGAAAGCCTAATTGGCTGTTAATTTCAGAAATGTCCCTCTCGGTACTCACTGGGTATTAAGAAGACAATTTGCAGTTTAGCAATTAACAGTAGCACTAATCACAAGAACAATTAGATCTTTGAATTTGGTCTGAAGTATTTACTAGCTTATTTAAAGATTCGAACAATAAAGTTTTAGGCTATCTCCATGCTCAAAATTTTGGAACTGGTATACGTTTTATCCGTGAATACTATTTTAAAAGGGTAAGATTTTTGGATCTTTTCTGTTTTTGCCCCCCTCCCCAGTACGTTGTGTCCCCCCCCCCAGTACGTTATGCTATTATATAGTAAATCACCATGAAAAAATATGGCACGTGCTATGGGGGGGTGCAAAAATAATGCACCCACTAAGCTTGGGGGGCACAAACGGAAAGATCTGACTTTTTATAAGATATAAATGACTTAATTCCACGTTTTGCGTAACTCTACTCCATCGTGGAAAATGGTTACTAATTAAAAAAGTGACCAAATATTGACCACGTAACGCACAAAATTAGACAGTAAACAAATGATTTTATTTTGTTATCCAAAAACTGATTTAAATCAGTTTTTCATTGTTAAACTGTTAATACTTTAAGACGAAAAAGAGAATAGTTAAATTTTATCCGATTAATTCGATATCTAATAGAGCCGTTAGTTATTAATAATAGTATCTACTCGTAACAAAATGAAATTACTCAAGTCACATTTGGGTTTGATATGGCACCACCTGTCAAAATCACATTTGTTAAATCCATCTGTTTTCCCTTCCCGTGAACAAATTTACCCAATTTTTCAATTCAGCTTTGAAAACTTATGGCCTAAGGTTGCAGTAAACTTTCACACCGTCCATTTAGCCATAAAATATCAGGACAAAATATTTGACCGCATTTTTTCAATTTACAAATTATTGGTTTTTAAAAAAGAAATTAGGGTTTTGTTGGAAAACAGATCCGATATTAATCATCGCTCCAATATGGGAGTTAAAAGTTCTTGCAGCGAATATTCTAGATTGATCTAGAAATTTTGGCTGAGAGCGTAAGTGTTGGGGTTCGACTTCTTCTCAATGTACTGTTGGTTATCGTCTTCAGTATAAGTGATGTACATACAGGGTGCCAAAAATGACACACACATCACCATAATCATGAACCCAATGGCCACATAGTAGATGATGAGAGCCCAGCCGACTGAAGTCGCGCGCCAGTCGGAGTCACCCACTCGCATCACGTGGGTCACAAGAGCGGCAGAGATCATGGCGAACAGCACTAGAAATGCAAAAATAATTTCCTATTTGTACACCCCCCTCCAAAAAAAGTCACCAGCTTATTTAGAGCACACTATTTGCATAAGGCACTAGATATATTGCTTCAATCATTTACTATATATTACAATATAGGGTATATTAAATATATATATATATATATATATATATATATATATAGTTGTTATATATATATATATATATATATATATATATATATATATATATATTTGTATATATTAAATATATCTGTATATATATATATATATATATATATATATATATATATTTATATATATATATATAATATATATATATATATATATTATTTATACATATATATTGTTTGTATCTTACTTTTGGGCGGGGGGCATTAGAGCATAAAGCCCCCCCCCCCCCACCTTAGAGGGTGCGTGATATTTGCAACCCCGAATAGCACTGCCTTGGTTTTACATAATTTTTGACTGACTTTGTAATAACGCCCACCCTGTAACTAGTGGGGCAAAAATAGTAGTCTGATCATTTATGAATAGATGTCCCAAAAAACAGTTTGGTAATACGGCCAAGTATCAGTATCAAAGTTATTTCAAAAAATTTACGGTAGTCGATTGGTAAGGTTTGTGGTTATCCTGCCCTAGGTTGATAGCTCAATCTATTGCAATTCGGAAGAGGTTTTAGAGGGAAAATAACTTTGCAATCACGACCCAAATTCCACCGCAAACCGGAGAATCTTGACCGAGTTAGAAAGGAGTTTTTATCATAAAAAGAGCTTTGATGTTCTGTATAACGACTGATGTGAAAAAAATAGGAAAAAATTGATGAATAAAGTAAGCTAAGTTTAGGCCACTGCTTTTTCAATTAAAATTTGATGAATTTTATTTTTCCACTTATACAAAAAAAAGTATTAAATGACTGCATTTCCATTTATTCTCATCAAATATTTAATGAAACATTGATACTGAAAGTTGGTTTTTAGAATTTCGTAGTTATTCGAATCCTTACAAGGTGTGAACTCAGCTCATTGTATGACAAAAAGAATTGAAAAGTCTGCCATGAAGATCAATCGCTGTCCAATGGAAATCAACTAAATTTGTAAAGGTTCATTTGTCCATTTTTTTTTCAAAAAATAAAACTGTTGTACGTTAGTTAAGATAAATTCAGGTTAAAATTATTCATTCTTAAGTGAACT
>NC_134482.1:15042268-15087205 GCF_964194025.1 Convolutriloba macropyga
CTTTGAGTGGAACGGAAGCAGGCTCACGCGAAAACAACTTGCGGTTGTGCAGTCTGATAAAGAATTTGGACTACTTGGTAGAGACTTTCTACTCAAGCACGGTGCGAACAACATCACAGCCGAGCACCTACCTGCTTTGAGGGGTTACAAATTTCATGTGAAGCTGATACCAGGAACACAGCCAATGCTCTGCAAAGCCAGAAAATTACCTCTACCTCTTCAATACAAGGTCACAGAGAAGCTGGAACAAACGGTCAGACAAGGCATCTTTGAACCGGTACAGCCAGGAGGATTCACTAATGCATCTCCAGTGGTGTGGCAGAGAAAGAAGAGTGGCGAACTGAAACTTTGCATGGACTTGAAAGTGCACGTCAATGGCAAGGTCATGGATGAGGACTACCTAATACGATCTTCCACAACCTACATGGGGCCTCATACATTGGCAAAACTGAACTCTCAGATGCCTACTATCAAATTGAACTTGACGAAGATGCTAATGATATATGCACAGTCAACACATCTCAGGGACTGTTCAAGATGTGCCGACTACTTCCAGAATTGCATCGAATCAACACTCAAAGGAATTAAAGGTGTTGTGATCTTTCACGACGTTTTACTGGTGTATGGAACTACCAAGGAGCAGTTCGACAAGAGAATGCTTGAAGTCAAGAGTCCACTACGTGAGAAAAACTTTACTTTTAATGAGAAAAAATCTAACTCAAAACCAGTCGATAGCGTTAGTTTTTTGGGATACTCCATTTCAAAGGAGGGAATAGCACCAGATCCTAAACATGTTGAAAAATTAAAAAATGCAAAAGCTCCAACTAACAATAAACAACTCAAATCCTTTGTTGGGCCAGCTAATTTTTACGGAAGAATGATTCCTGATTTTGCAACAAAAATGCCACTCTTAAATAACATGAGAAATAGCGATTTCTCATGGCGCAAAATGCACCAAAAAGCTTTTGAAGACATAAAAAATGAATTATGTGCTAACCCAATAGTACAGACATATAGTCTACAAAAAGAAGCAACAGTTACTACTGACGCCTCTGAAAAAGCCATTGGCGGGGTTCTTTCGCAAGAAGGACATCCAGTCATATTTGTATCGAGAAAGTTGACTCCAGAGGAGCAAAACTACTTGAACATAGAGCGGGAAGCACTGGCAATTGTGTTTGTTGTCACAAGACTAAAACAATTCCTACTTGGAAAACGATTTACCCTACAGACTGACCACAAACCACACAAGTATCTCTTTGCACCAGACGAGGAGATCCCGAAGACAGCATCAGCGAGGATCACCAGATGGGCAATAGCTCTAATGGGTTTCGACTATGAGTTGAGGTACACACCAGGAGAGCAGATACCCCATGCAGATGCTTTGAGCAGAATGGATTTTGACGAAGACGAATCGGAAAACGATCGAGTGTGCTTCGCAATCAATAACATCTACTTCGCCCACAGTGATTTGGTGACTCAAGCAGAAATCACAACTGAACTTGGATCAAACAGACTCTTCCAGGACATAATGAAACGAATCAAAAGCGGCAATTGGAAACAATGTTCAGAAGCGGAAAAAGGATTCGAACAACAGAAAGATGCAGTTACTTTACATAATGGAATCATCTTCAGAGGTGTTGTTACTTTCATTCCACTCAAACTACGACACTTGGTTTTGGCAAAAGTGCATGAGACACATCCTGGGAAGAATGCAACTGAGGCATCAGTCAGAATGATAGCATGGTGGCCTGGCATTACCCAAGACGTTCAACACTTTGTTAGTAAATGTAAGAATTGTCAATTGAACAGGCCTAGCCTGGGAAAAACAGTCTCTGCGTGGCCAGAAGCCGACGTTTGGGAACGGCTGCACATAGACTGGGGTTATGTTAAGTACCAAGGCAAAATCTTAGTAATTGTTAACGCGGGTTCTGGTTGCATAGAAGCCTTCCCCACGGGAAACAGAACATCAGAAACAGTTAAAATATATCTTAGTCAAATCTTGTAAGATTCGGAATGCCAAAAACATTAGTATCTGATAATGGTCATGAATTTGTAAGTGGTGACCTGAAACAGTGGTGTGAATCACTGTGAATTAAGATAATGGAATCACCCGTCTATCATCCAAGAGCTAATGGACTAGCTGAAAGAGCAGTTCAGACAGTGAAGCGGGCACTTCAAGCGTGGAGTCCCAACCTTAATGTGTCATGTGGAGCATACCTGCAAAGAGCACTGATGACACATCGCAACACTTCAAAGACGAGGAGCAAAACTCCAGTTGAACTTTTGTTGGGACGCAGAGTGAGGCTACCAACAATAGCAGATTTCGACTTGTGCGAAGCCATTCTATTCAAGGCCAACAAAAAACAAAGACAGTTCCTGCTACCTTCATCATCAGGAAGGGCTTGAACACATCTTTCATACATCGCGAAAACTCAGCACGGACTATTCTAGTGAGCGACAACCAAATTGCGAGACTAGACGAGGACAATGTGAAAATTGAACCAGCAGTGGAGGAGACCATACCTCAATCAGAACAACAACTTCAGAGCACAGATGTGGGACCTTCACTTCAAGATGAAGCTTCTGCAGCCACATCATCTGCAGAGCACAAACAACCCGAAACCTCAGAGCTTTCACGAACATCAACAAGAAACAGAAAACAACACGACAGATTTGGAGAACCTATACCCACAAACTTGCTTAAAAAGGAGGAAGGATGTGATGGTTTCAAAGAAACATCAAGAAACTTAGAAGTTTTCTTTAATAAAGTTTCAAAAAACGAAAGAAGAACTTACCTGACGAACTTTATTGCCTTGTCCATAAGTAACGGGCAAAAAACTAATTTCAATTCTAATTTTGTTTTGGCGCTATCATTATCTTATTGACCTATCAATCATATGTCAGAAGTAAATTCTCCCACCAACAGAAACCTGATTTTAACATCCACCGACCTCCAACTAATGAACTCGATTGTACCCAAGCCATATATGATTCTCATGAAATGTTGATGAAAATAGAAAATCACCACCGGGATTCGGAGTCAAGATCTATTCACATGCCAATCATGTAAATTATTTTTAGCTATTCTAAATTTTCTCTGTATATTTTCGCATAGATAACTACTATAAATACAAGCTCATTTTTGGTATATTTTCAGTTCAAAATTTAATTTAAAATTCAACTTATTGAATTCTTTGACCCGTGTTATCGACCACGACAGGGGTTTAAAATGTTGATATCTATAAAGCCCACGTGTGTGCGTGCGTGTGTGTGTGTGTGTGTGTGTGTGTGTGTGTGTGTGTGTGTGTGTGTGTGTTGTGTGCGTGTGTGTGTGGGGGGGGTTGTGCTGACGGACCTTCAATCAGTTCACAGGTATCCTGTTTGTCCTCAATACATCTGCTCCAGATGCCATAGACCATGTGTTTGTCAAGTTCACGCAACTCCAACTTCAGATTCTCATCAACCTGAAACAAAAATATCTGATTAACTGATCCCGTGGGTTGGTGGCAGATCAGCCAATCAGCAATGAATCGGTCTAGAGACATTCTGTTTTTTTAGAATGACCACTGTTCTGTTCATGTCACAATTTACACTGGCTAGTCTTGATTTTCGAGTAAAAAGTAAAAAAGTACTGCATGAAAAATAATATGTTCAGCTTAGTTCCCGCCAACAATCAAAACAACTAAATTTCTCTATTAATATGCATCCTGGTATAATCACAATTAGTATATATTAATAGTGATTATACCAGGTTATATATTAATATTGAAATTTTGATTTTCGTTTTTGTGACAAGTATGTTTGAATCTATTCTGTCAACTCCAACCCCCCCTTCCCCAGCTAAGTGGGCATAACTTTCACGCCTCTCCTCCACAGTCCCACAGGCGTCACGTTCCATTCTATTTCTTACACAGTAACGGGCTATATAATTCTGATATATATAGCACGTTACTGTGTGAAAAATGAACGGCCCGCAAAATTTGTTACTGGGGGGGGGGGGGGGGGGGGGGGGGGTTAATGATAAGGTGGTAGATATTTGTTTTGAAAGAACATCTTTGTGGAGAAGGGACGGAAAGGGTGGCATTCTTGATCAAAAATACACCTTCAGGCAGATAACTCTTGTCCCGTTAATCGGATTCATGTGTCCGGTGCTATGGATTGAACAAGCATACAAGGTTATGGGACTATGATGAAGTCAAGGAGAAAAAACTTACAAAAAGCGAGACTTATTACAGGCTTATTTTTATGCAAAGACAGTTGGTTTATTTTTTGTTTTTACAATTTCCGTTGAAGGATACCGTAGAAACTGTAGCGAAATTGAAAACTTGTTTCAGCGTCTGCAAATTTTTCTCGGAACTTAAATGGGTATTTTGTTCTATTCAAGCGCAGCATCTTTTAAGTTCATTAGAATCGAAACAGTTGATGAATTGAATGGTTTTAGACACAAGTTAAGTTTTAAATTTCTAGAGCACTTGAAAAAAAAATTAAGTTAAAACTTTGAGTTTCACAGTATAAAAGAAGACAGCTGTGTAATGATCACTCGGCGCTATATTGGTTATACTCAACATAAGAGGCAACTGCAAATAGGTCTCTTGCGCCTATGGTCAATCCAAGTACCTGTAATAGTGGCTCAGCTAATGAATTTTTACCCCGAAAATTTTTTAAGGGTTCAAAAACTTACAGCTGAAAAAAATTCAACTAAAGTCATTCTGAACTGAGATATCTTTTCTATCCCTTGATGACAAACAGTGCTTTTGGTTTAGAGAAAAATGACCTAATATGCACCAGTTGGAGTAAAATTTGGAAAAGCTAACAATCAGTTTTCAGTTTTCACTATTCTTTTTTCTCAATTTTTTCCATTCTGTATTGCTAGTTTGTTGGGTGCTCAAAGATAATTAAGTTTTAAACAAACAAATATAAAAACGTGTGGTTTTTTGTTCCATTGCATGTTATTAAACCTCCGCGTGAAAGCTTTTCCAATACTGGTATGTTTTTCCGGTACTCTTTCTGTAAATTTATCTACTCTTTTAATATCTGCAGCAGTTGAGAGAAGCTCATGAAAAGCGATATTCACACCAAGCATCTACTAAATGATTGCAGTTTCTAAGAAACTTTTCGTCTTAAACTTTCAAACACCTCTGTTTGCAAACAATTAAGTAAAATAACCTATCAATGGCTTAAACTTCTAACTACAAATATCAAATCTATCGTATAAATCTGCTTTGGTAACCGACCACTAATTCCAAAAATTTTTTATTCCCACTAATGCCAATTAAAAATAAAAAGGTCGATGAAAAGTGGCGTACACTCTTAGTCAATCAAAATGGTGACTTAAGTGAGACAGCTGTCAAAACCGCAATAAGAATTGATTAAAAACAAAAGAACACGTTAGGGGTCTAAGCAGGAGCAACTACTGTGAAAGCGGACCAGTACTGGCTTCGAACCAGCATCTCATACTTGCAAGCCTTCTGTGCTACCCATTTGCACCAATTGGTCCTAAGCTCTTGAAATTGGATATCTCTTATAACCCAATCGCACGTTCTTTCTTGTTCCCCAAGTCTTTATTTCTCAAGTATACGTTGAACAAGTAGAAATTCTTGTTAAGTTGTGTCAAAATTATCTTTTGTACAATTTACTATGGGTTGTTCTCTCTCAACGATCTAACACTGCCCCTTAAATTGCGCATCATCTTTCTCACTGTTTTAAAATATCTTGTCTGTCTTCTACAGTTAAGCTCAGAGACTAGGGTCTGGGCCCATAAACTGTTAGGTGGTTTAAAAAGGTGCAACTACTGTTAAAATGAACCAGTACTGGATTTGAACCAGCATCTCCTACTTGCAAGCCTAATATGCTACCCATTTGCGCCAACTGGTCTTAAGCTCTCGAACTTGGGTATCTCTTTGAACCCGTTCTCATGTTCTTTTTTATTCCTCAGTGCTTCATTTCTCTAGCCAAGTATGCGTTGAGCAAGTATAGTTTCTTGTTAAGCTATATCGATATTAACATATGCACAATTCATATTAGGTTTTTCTCTCTCAACCTTCTAACAGAACACATTTGACATCGCACTCTCTAGTGAATTGTTATGTTTTGCTTTCCAGTTTTATGAAAAAATTGCTACATGAATTTCTGTGAGCTTGGGCCGGGTTCCCAGCAATTGGACATTAGCGGTGATCCGACAGCATACAAACATTTTACGGATCTAAAGTTAGCTTCGTTTAAAACTTATTACAACCCGTCCAATAAATATTTTTAATAATATTAAAATAGTAACATAAAGAACAATTCATAAGCATCAGTATTAGAGTGTTCCACTGGCAAGAACTAAACGGCAGCGGCACTTTGATATTAGATAAATTACAGAATTTGAAGCTATGCCCAACGTAATAGAAAAAAAATCATCAAAATGATGGTCTTTTTTGTCATCAAAATTATTCATTTGTGAATATGGTCATTTTTGAAGTTGGAAGTGCCAAATTTTTTCGGTTATCTCACATGATAGTGGACAAAAACCCAAAAAATAGCTGTTAAAATGCCTGCGTTTTTCGTTTTTTTTTCACTTTTTCACTTCACAAAAGTTTTTTTAACAAATATCTCACAACCAACTGGCGAGGATAAAATCTTTTTCTCTCCGGAGAAAATTTTTTGAAAAAGCGTTCTAAGGCGAAACAAATTAGGATAACCCGTCTTACATATTAGTTGGATTCAATTTTTTGCAACAGTGCGCCGCTAACCATTCCCGCAGCTAAAAGTCAAAAAATTCTTGTTGGTAGAAATTTCCCAAATTGACCCGCCTGTCAGAAATTTCCCGCCAAACTGTTTGTTTAGGCAATTTTGTTTTCCGTTATATGAACCCAAGGGTTGGGGGAAATTTCCTTGTTTTTCTGTAAATTTTTTCTAAAAAACTTTTGAAACAAAAAAAAACAAAAAAACTCCGGCGGTGTCACCGTATTAGCATAGAAGAGGAGAGAAAAAAATCATTTTGAATTTTTCTTGCCAATGACTGACTGATATCTTCCAATCAAGAGGAATTCATAGTTTTCTAATTCGGATTTAGCAAATCCTTTGTGACTTAAGTGATAAAGTTAAACTAACCTGGTCGAATGCCTTCCATTCAAAATACATCATTCCTGGAATGTAAACAAGTGCCAGGAAGATGAGCGTGATCAATTGAAGGAAAGCTATAAAGCCAAACAAAATAGAACGCGTCGCCATTTTAACCCGCTTTTTACCCGCGAGGTTATAACTTTTGGGTTATTTAAATTTATAAATATTTTTGAATATTTTTAGCAGGCGTGTAGAACACACTTGACTATTTTTGGCGTTTCTCTAGATCGTTTTGTCCAGCTAACAATTTTTTTCTGTCTTATTGTTTTTTGTGAGCTTTTTAAAGTAAAACGTGTGGTTAAATAACTATCTAATTCAGCTTTTAATAATAAACTTTGTTCACCAAAGTTTTGACCAGTTTTCTATTCTAAGCGATATCCAAAAACGTTTTGCACAAACTCAGCAAATAGATTTTGTTCGTGATTTTGACTAAGCGTTCCAGAACTGGTGTGTTTAAACACGTAGAATTATATAAAAAGCCAGCTAAAGAGTTGAACTAGGTACGTAATTTAGTTATCAAATTGACATTGAGAAAGTTTGAACCAGCGAAGAATTTGGTGTACAAAAGTTAAAAGCCACAGAAACTCAACACAAGTATTACCATACTTTAAAAAGCTATCTTTAGAAATTATAGATGGACACGCTTTTTTTAATTTATAACGGGCGTGTGTTATTTTATATAGATTTGATCTAAATGAACTTTTATTACAAAACTCGCTCAACTTTTTGGCTGATTATTTTTAATGTAATATAAAAATATTAGTATAAAAAATTAGAAAATATGAGGTGTGTGATTATCGCCGTAAAGTTCGTCTGTTCTTCTTTAAACTTTACATATATTCGATTTTTCAATTAAAACTTTAAGAAGGTAAAGTTTGAACTTTGATGATATCGAATGAAAATGTTTAAAAAATTGGTTTTGAAACCAGCTTTTAGAGCAAAAATCCAGTGAATAACTCACTCCAATTTGTTTGCCATTTTTTGTTTTTTTTTGTCGCCTCGAGTTTTCAGTGCATTTCATTTTACATCATGTTAATAAAAAAGAGAACCACTCACAATATTCGAAAAATTTTATATCGGCACAATTTAATTTTGTATAGTTGCTGGGTTTCATTGGACAAAAAATAAGGAGCATTGATTATCAGCGTTTGCTTTTGAAAATTTCACAATCCAAAATGCAAAAAAAAATCATCGAACTTTTAAGAAACCACAAGCTGTTTTTTCTAACTGCACATTCTCTTAGAAAAACTTGCACATTCTCTTATAAAAACTCTTAGGAAAATATTCTCTTAGAAAAGCATTCTCTTAGAAGCAACAAGGGGAAACTTAAAATGAATTTCAAACTTCCAATGCCTAAAACATTCTTGACATAAATTTGACGTTTACTAATTATTCACAGGAAATTTCCAGATTACAATGAATTGCTAGGTTGCACAAGTGGGCAAAAAATAAAACCCGCAATTTTTACAAATCAAATTGAACCAGAAGTCATCAATCAATCAAAACAAATAAGGAAATCCAGCGTGTCTTTGAACTCTACGTGCCGCATGCATGTGAGTACAACTGATTACTCTTGTTATATTTTAAAATTAAAGATTTCGATATCAATAAATTGACATTATTATTCTATTGCCGTTCCGTAATATCAAGGTCGTTTTGGAATGTCGCGAAGCTGTATAGATCAACTGTTGTAATAGTTGAAGATATTTTGCCTTCCTGTTTGTGTCTGTATAAACTTGTTGTACTACTTTTCGGGGCGAGATATAAACCGGAAGGACAGGTAAAAATTGGTGCTCGTACGCAAAAGGATCGTGCTCGTCATTTTTTCCATTGTTGCATTTCACAGTTCGACCCATTGGCCAAATATCTCTTGAAGTTAACTCGTGTAATAATCAGACCAAACTACCTTCTTTCAAATACTCTGATTCTGTTCTCCCCTTTGGCGGCTGATAAGATCTGAGCAGCAGAGATCATCAGCTCTAGAGATCATCTGTTGTCATAATTGAAGATATTTTGGCTTCCTGTTTATGTCTGTATAATCTTGTTGTACAATCGTCCGGGGCAACATATAAACCGTGTTGACAGGTGAAAAGTGGTGATCATACAAAACAACGCACCGCTGTTTTAATTCGATCCGTTGGATTTGGAATACTGTGTTATTGAATGACAAGGATGTGTGACAGCAGTTATTAGGCTTCATGGGGCTGTGAAAGTTTAGGTTTTTTGAAGATTGTCGCAACAAATAAATTAGAATCTGTCGATGTGAATGTTCTCGTTGAAACTAAGTGAGTTGGAGTCAGGAGACTAGCTTTTGTTAAACTGTCGAATAGGAAAAGAATAACAAACACTTGATAATGACTGTTGTCGTTGAAAGCAAGGAAACACTTTGAGCTAGATTCGGACTACGTTGAACGTTTTAGTAAAGTAGAGGCTCTTTTTTTGTTTTTGCAGCATCTTAGCGTTGTTCCGTTTGTGTGTAAGAGCACTCCCTTTTACTAAAAGTTCGTTTGTTGATGCCACGGTGCTCAAGGGTTTTAAGGACGTCTTAATTAAAAACGGTTAGCTGTTAGTGCTTTTTTGTCGTTTGTGTCTGAGGACACATATGTGGTTGGCTTGAAGTTGAGAAACCCTTCAGTCTCGGTTACAATTGTTTAAAAATTGATCTTCAATTTTTGGCTGCCTAATAATATTAGCAAATTGCGTTTGGCAGAATGAATTAGGTTTTCCTATATACCAACAAAAAGTTTGAGGCTAAGGGTGGGCTCAGATTCCATGTCATATTTTGCTGCTGTAATTGGGACTTAGTTGCGTTGTTGTCAACACAGATTTTGCTCAGATCCAACATTCTTTTGCCAATATGAGTACCGATCCATTATCAGAAAAGTTTAACTCGGAATATCCCTGTCACGATGCAAATCTTCTGATTGCTAATAGCCACGTATTTGAGTCTAATGCCAGACGAACCTCCAGATGCACATCTCTGGTGGCAAGACAGGTGAAAAGACATACATATTGGTTTTCCAAATTGTGATTACTTTGCTCGATGTAGAAAGATCCGAAAAAATCTTTTCCAATATTCAGATTAAGATATTGTTTCCGGCTCCTATGAATACGAAACAGGGGAAGTCGGCAGTAAGGGAGGTAAACTTTTGCACCCTCCGTCGTAGAAAAACGTTTTAGAAAATCTGTAAATCTTTTGCACCCTCCGTTTTAGAAAAACTGCCTTTGCTCATATTAAATCTTCTTTGTCCACTAAGGGAGTGAATTGTAAAAAATCGTGCCGTTTGTCTATTTCCTTTCTCTGTTGAAAGTATCTTATGCTTTCAGAGAAGTTTTTGTTGGAGGATCGTTTTAGGAAGATATTAATTGCTTTCATTACTGTTTCTGCTCGTTGCACAATTTTAGTCCAAGTGGAGAAATCCTTCAGTGTCAATAACTGCATTTGCAGCTTCTTCACGTAAAATGTTTGTCGCTGTAGATCAATTGCTGATCTCTTTGTAAATTTGGAACAGGATTTACTAGGAGAAAGTTTGATGTTGACAGCCATTTTTTTAAGCCTGTTGAAAATAGTTGTATTGTTGCACGATCGGCTGGATTGATTTTCCCGGGTACAAAATTCTATTGTTCTGAATGAGATTTTTCTGTAAATTTTTTCATATCTGTTTGCTACACAAGGTTTTGGCGATTTGTCGATTTAATCCAACCTTATGTGCCCAAACTGTCTGTCCGGAATTGAGTTTTGTCAGAGTTTATTGCCATTTCGCTTCGTACAGAGGAAGCAATTTCTGCTCCCACTGCTGGTGCTTTAAGTTCTAACACCGGGATGGCTGTTGTTTGAATGGGTGCAACTCTTGCTTTGCTGATCACGTATTGGGTTTTTATTTTTTTCTGCGTAGCTTGATCTGATGTACATGTATGCTGTTATTGCAGTACTTGATGCATCTCAAAAAATCTGAATTTTATGATTGGAAACTGGTTTAGGAATCAGGTACCTGTTAACAGAAATGTCTGGCATCCGTTCATATTTGTCCACCCATTACTTCATGTCCTGTAGGAACTCTCTTGGTATCTGATTTTTCCAGTTGTTACCTTGTTTGCCTATCAATTGAAGAATGCATTGTTTTGGAATAAAAAATGGCGTTATGATTTCAAAGGGGGTAAAATAATGATGCGGCGAGTGACAGCAATTGATAATGCTACATGTTGTTGACATCCAGTTTTAGATCTGGTCTTTTCAAGATTGAAAAATCTTCCTTTGCATTCAATGTTTATTCTAAAAAACGTTGCCCTGTCACCGTGTCTGAGTTTTCACCAGTTATTTTGATAACGGTGTTGTTGAGTCGTTACAAAAAAGATTTTTAGGCTTAAAGCCACTTTTTTGCAAAAAATTTTACCTCTATTCTCGTGATTGCTGCGTTTGGTTGTTTTTAAAGTTTGAAGGTTATTATTCTTCACGAAACTTTTTCTGATGGCTGACAAGGCTGAGAAGGTTACTTAAATTACCAACTTCCGCAAATCTGTGGAGTATGTATGTTACATGGAGGGGAATATGTTGCAACAAAAATTGGTGTCTTGTACTTGAAAAATATTTCCTCTCCATCATTGTTCCTCAAAAATCTGAGTTCGTCTTGATCATCTGGTCGTATGGCAATTTGCATGAACATCGCTTTGATATCAACGGTTGCTGCAATTTTGTACTGCCGAAATCTGAGAAGATTTCTAGCAAGGCTGCACAGCAGATCTGATGCGGTCAGAAGATTTTTGTTAAGCGAAGGTCCTTCTTATACTTAAGCTGCAATTGTGACATTTTTTCTTCATTTATGTTCAACGGGGTGGCGTGGGATATACCAAAATTATAAATTCAAGAAATTGAATTTACGCTGTGTTTTTTCAACAAATCTTTTCTTGATGTCAGCTTCGATGGTTTGGTTATGACGAAAAATTTCTTCTGGTTCCTGGAGAAATCGGTTTTCAACTAATTTCGATTGTGATTTGGCAAAAAGTAATTGCTATGTAGTTTAGTGTCATCTTACCACGGTAGTCCAATCTCATAACGAAAATCAATGTAGCATGTCGACCTTTCTGGTGTCTCAAGAAATTTCTTGTCCTCTGCCGTAAATGTCTTTTTTCCGCGCGCTAAGTTTTTTCCCTCCATTGTTCTGAACATTTGAAGAATCTCGTTCTGTGTTCCTTTGTTTTCTGGGTTTTTTATTCGGTTGCAAAGCTTGATGTTGTAATTGATTTCCTCTTTTTTACTGGTTGGTATTTGTAATGTACCAGTCCATGCAAGCTGTCTCAAGACTTCGTATGGCGTTACCAGTGTTCATGTTGTCAATTGGTATGGTCCCGTTGATATGAAGGCATCCGCTCCAATTAAAACTCCTTTTATATTATCTCGTATTTTGGGGGAAATTGATGTTATTAAGATGTTTGTAGTCGGCGCAGATAGAGTCCAGCATAGTAACTGGTACATTCGGCATTTGAAAGTCAGATGCTGACGTGGTGTACAACGGTAGGTTGAAGGAGATTGGATGCTATTGAGTAGTCTAATTTCTAGAAGGATCTCTTCACCTGTAAAGACATGTTCTACGCAAAGTGAAGAAATGGTTACTGTAATGTAATCTGTGTTTCTTATTGCAAGTGCTTTTGCAATTGAGTTTGTTATTTAGTTGTTGTCGCTCCAGCCGTCCAAAAGAGCATATGTTTCTATTGATACGTCGTCTTTACGAAGGAAAACCGTAACTGCTTGAAGTTGAACCTGAGGTTGGATCCAGGAACTGATATGGTTGCTGCTGCATAATTGATTTTGCTGTTGTTGATGCTAAACTTTTGTTGCCTTTGATTGTGATAATTTCCGGTGTTCTGCTGTCGTAACTTTGTTTTTATCTTGAAAGTGTTTAGATTCTTCTAATCTCTATCAATATTGCTTCCTTTAATGTTGTTGAGATTGTAATTCTGATTGAAATTGTTAGGTTTATCGTTCTTACTGAGAGCGCTACGTGTGTTAGTGTTTTGTTTGTAACCAACAACTCTTCAGTAGTTGGATACTTGTGGTTGCACCTTCGATCTCTTCGCGTTTATATCTCTCTCTGTGTGTGTGTGTGTGTGTGTGTGTGTGTGTGGTGTTCGTTGCTGTGTTGACCATGATTTTTGTCATGTCTGTTTGAGGAATGGTTTTGAACCTGGTTGTTTGTTTGTTGTTATGGTTGGTTCGTTTGCTGATGCTGAGTTAGTGAAAAAAGGGTCTGTGAACTGCTGCAGTTCCTTCTGTAAAATTTTGAGTGAAGAAATCCGTTGTACTTTTCGATGCGACATGCGTGGTAAATGTTACACTGTCCTTTAGGTGTTCGGCGAGGCAATTTTTGCAACTTTTCAGCTGCCTTACTGCTTGTTGTCTTTCGTGAAAGTTTTTATTGAGGAATCGGTTGTGTTTTCTCAAGTTGTGAACGGAACCACATAAAAGGAATCTTTTATTACTTTACTGTTGAAGGAGATTGTTTGATTTTCTAGAAGAACTCTTTTCCTGGTTGATTAGTTTCTGTGATATTGACAAATATTCGCAAGCTTCTGCGTAATTATCCATCAAATCCATAAAATATATTGAATTAGGATGAGTAATAGCTTGCTGTGGACATGTTCAGTCCATCTGATTATCATTGTTGTTGAAAGCGTATCTTTAGCAACTTTATGGCCAGCTGACGATTGAAGATCAGACGTGGAATCGTGAAGTGAGAAAGTTTGAGCCGATATTCAAAAAAAACTTTCGGGGTTATTAATGGTCGGTTTTGGCCAGTGTTTCAATTTTTTGAGGTAAGCTGCTATAAATTGTTGTAATTTCCATTTTTTGTATTCTCGCGTTACATTTTTTTTAAAATTCTCTGTTGTATTAGTATCCGATGATGCTATCTTTGCCTCTGTCTGTGAGGTAGTTTTGAAGATAAGTCATGGGTTGGGCATCTGTCAGTGTTGCATTGTCATGTATTGGGGCTTTCAGATTTGGAGCTTTCAAAAAATCAAACAATCATGCCATCTAAATGATTTTCCTCTGACGGATTTGGGTTGAATTTTTGGAAGATTAATGCTGGATGTGACACGTGGTTGTGGTGTTTTTCGTGGAACAAAATGTTTTCTGTTGTCTATGTGTTGAAATTGTCTGTCTGGTTGCTGGTCAGCTCTGCTGATGTAGTTTGGTAGTCTTTGATCTTGTGCGTTGAAATTGAATTTGCAAAGGTTGTTGTTCGTTTCTGGAATTTTGTTATTGACGGCTTTTCTGCCAGATTTGCGGTCATTTGTTTGGTTATTTTTAATAAATTTCTTCGCATCTTCCTGCTTTGAAGACATTGCTGTTCCCGATTTTGAATGTGTCCGTGCTAATGTGAAATTTTTTGGCCTTGAGTTTCCTGAAATCACGTATTTGTTGAGGATAGAATCACATCATGAATCTTGTAAATTTTTTTTTGTTTTTGGCTTCTTTTCCTTTTCGCTCAGTTCATATTGCATTGAGTTGTTGTGTAGTCTGATGTTGTCGTCAATTGGTGGTTGATGATCGTCGCTTTCGTCGTCTGTTGATTGTACATCTGTGACACCAACATCGCGTTATACGGTAATTGGTCAGATGTTTCGCTCTATGTAGCTGACTTCATTTGCTTCCCGGAATTTGGATCATTATTCATCACTCTTGCTTTTTCTTTGCTCTGCTCTTTTGACATGATCACTACTTGTCTCGGGAATACCCGCTAATACTTTTGACGAAGTGCATTCTGTGTTTGACTCGTCTTTAAGCTGTAGGGGTCTCTCGCATGTTTGTGTAAAGTTGGCTTCCGGATTGGTACGGTTTTGTTTTTGACTGTACTTAAAGTGTCTCAGAGGAAACTCAATGTATGAGTTTGCGTTATACTTGTCGTTTCTGTCTTTGTTGTCGGCGTCCCTTCCTTCAACTGACGTTGTATCTAAATGGATAGCGTTCCTTATTATTTGGTTACTTTGCTCTTTAACATCCTCAACTTTTTCCAGTTTTGGGTATTTCTGCTGCCTTGTTGTTGCTTTTCTTATTCTGAAGAAGTAGGTATTTTATCTGTGCTGATCTCTACTTTTGATCTACTTCTCAAATTGTACGCTTTCTGTCGATTGTCAGAGGGTTTACGGGTTGTTCAGGGTTTGTCATTTTGACTCTCAGTTTGCTGTGGTTCTGCCCTGCTTTGGCCCTCTTTCAAAAGACTGTCTTAGTGTGTAGCAACTTCTATTGAATGGTCTTTGCCATTTTTTGCCACTTCAAGCTAACCAGACTACGTTCTGCTAATTTCTCCTCAATTTCATTTAATTCCTTTTTTTGAAGTTGTATCTGAAAAGCAAATCTTTTCAATTGCAATTTTTGTTGATAAAGAGAATCATAGGACAAATTGATGTTTTATAATTTCTCCTTTTAATTCACTGCCTCAAGATAGTCAACATTGACTGTCCATTCTGCTTCTCTCCTCTGCAGCTGATGTTGTATGGGCCTTTTCTTTTTGTTCGTGTTTGGCATATTATTACAGGTGTCTGTTGCAACAGTTGTGAAATTTGTTTTGGTTTGTTCTATCAGTTTGAAAGTTTTGGCTTCTGTTAAGTTTTGGTAACTGCTGAATGAATTAAGTATCATTCAAAGCAACTTCAAAGGACACTCATAATAATATTCAGTTTGTTTTTCTGTAGAGGAACTTAATATGTTGAGGGTTTCATTGTTCAATGTTCTGTGGCACTAAGGCATAGATGAGAGCAGCTGAAATGTGTGTTTCTTTTTTTTTTTAAAAAAAATCCTTTTCACTAAAAATTGAAGGAAAAGTAATAGGACCTGTTTTTTTAATGATGTCAAGTGCTCTGTGTTCTGAGTTTTCTCTTAAACTAATCTTTTTTGGGTCTCTTGAACTTTTCAGGTTTTCATAGAACGTCAATTTTTTCTATCGAAAAACAAACTTGAAATATTTTTGTTATCCAGTTTCAAAACTGAAGGCTATTCGTCGACGTGTTAATCGTTTCCGCAACAATCAACATAAATACGAACATTTCTTTCTCCCGAATGTGCTCTCTGAAGTAGAAAATGCTTGATTGTAATTCCTGTTTCTTTCTTGCTCACATTTTTTTCTTTCAACTGATTTTTCCTCCAAAATCAGGAACTTTGAGTATTAACTACAAAAATGGACAAATTTCGAACGTTCTTCTATTTTTCCTTTAATCTGTGTTTATGCGGATGAAGACTATGTACTCCAGAACAAGCAACTTGAAAACTAGTAACTGATATTGAAGACTAATCAGCTCTAGAAATATGGAAAACTCTTTAGCGAATTGATCAAGTGGGATGACTGTTTTTCTTATCAGGAGCGTGGAAAAAATTTTCAACATTTTTTTACATAAAGGATACTAGGTATTTAAATATGATTTTAGTTATATAAATATGATATTAGAGGGTAATTTACAGGTATATAATTAAAAAATTGTTACTTCGGATAAAGACGTTTGCCTTTTTGTCAATTTTGTCCTTCGTTAGAATTTCAAAATAAAATTAAGACTGGTTGGTTGCTGAGAAACAATTTTCTGTAGAGATCGTTTTGCGTCACTAGTTCGTCTTTTCTTTTGTTTATTTTTATTTTTTTTTCTCGCTGCTTTTTTTCAAATCCTAATCTTCTTTGTTCTGGTTCGTCGTTTTTGTCACTAGGTGACGGCTCTTTTTTAAAGAGTTTTAAATACCGCAAATATAATTTTGTCGAGTTACAGCAATTAGAAGCCGTATTGTGACTTTTGTTAAGTACTCCCTGATTTTGTCAATTTTTGTTTGCTTTGCAGCGTTTCAATTTCAAGAGTTTGGTTGCTTTCAATGTGTTGTCGATAAAGGCCACCAATGTTTACCAAAAGATATTTCCAGAATACAATGAAATAGAAACCATCAGATTACAATGAATTGAAAATTAATGTCTCCAATTGACATTTCAGTAGTGTTCACGTCTTATTTCAAGTCTTTTAAAAACATGTCAAAACTTGCTGAAGACTTGTCAAGTCTAAACCAAGTTCTGTTCAAGATCTGCCGAGTCTCAATTCAAGTCTTCGCCATAAATTGAGAAGTCGTGGGTCAAATCTTTAGCACGTTTTGACAAGTTTTGAGTCAAGTCCTGATCAGGACTTGAAATTTTTTGATTAAAGCAAAGTTAGGCAAAGTATAACTTTAGGAAGAAACTATTTTTTTAATGCACTTCAAAACCTTTTCACGAGAACTTCACAAATCTGTCCCAAAATCTATTTCTGAAATGACCATATACTAATTTCAATTGTCCCATCTATTCATTCCGAAGCCATTTTTTGTCAACGGGCAGAAAAAAGAGGCCATGACGTGTATCTGTTGAGAAAATCAGATTTTTTTGTAATCTATCAATTGAACTTTATGAAAGTACTCGTGTTTTCCTGGGCTTCTTCTTTTTAACTTAATGGCCAAGACTTGACTCATGACTTGCCAAGACTTTATACTTGATTTAAGACCTGCCAAATCTAAAAACTGACATGATCAGTGCTCTGATGCAGTACTGATTGAGGACTTGCAATTTCACTGCATCAGTAATGATTAAGACTTGCCATTCAGTCCAGGATAGATTTGGACTTTAAATATACCAATATATCAATAGATGAGTGCACAAAAGTGCTCACCAAATTTTTCGTCTGCCAAAGATCTCCAATGTTTTTTAAAAGATCATCAATGTTTTATAAAAAAAATTCTAAAATATCATCAATGTTTGGTACTTACTCACAAAAAACTTTCAGATCACAATGAGTTGCTAGGCTGCACAAGTGAGCAAATCGTAAAACAAAATGAATCAGAACTCATCAATCAATCCGAACAAAGGAAATCAAGCTAATTCAATCTTGTGCTTGAACATTTGATTCGTTCTTTTCACAAAACATCCCGGAACGAATTTCAAGTCTTGAACAATACATCTTCCTCAAAATATACTTATTTTATTAACAATTCAGTACTGATCAAGTCGTATCTCAAGACATAACTTTTTTGAAGACATGTCAAGGCTTGCTCAAGACTTGTCAAGTCTAAGTCAAGTATTCGCCCAGACTTCGCAAGTCGTTAGTCAATTCTTGATAGGAAATACAAGTTTTCAGTCAAATTTTGCCAAGAATTGACACAGGACTTGCGAGGTTATTTTTTATTTTTTAAATGCAGTTCAAAACCAGCAAAAAATTGTTCAAATTTTTCACTAGAAATTTTGTAATCTGACAAACCTTTTTATGAAATAAGCATATACTAAACCCAAATGCCCCAGGGTCAGCACGAAAACAATTTTTTTAAGTGGGCAAAAAAAGTCAGTCATGACTTGTATCTGTGGGCGATACCAGAATTTTCTTCATACTCTATCAATTGATCTTTGTGGAAATGCTCTTGTTCTCTTGGGCTTGCTCTCTTTTTTACAGAATATTTTATGGCAGACCAAGAAAAACCGCGGCCTTGTTCTTTCGTTTCCAAAAAAAACCTACAAAAAATTAAAACTATGCTCAATACTTGATCAAAAATTGTCAAATCTTGAACGCAATTTGTTGAAGACTTGTTAAGTCTTGGCCAAGATTTTCTCAAGTCCTGTCAATACATACTTGGCCTAGACTTGACTCAAGACTGGACTCAGGACTTGGCATTCAGTCCAGGATAAATTTGAACATATAGGAAGATTCTCAATAACTTAGTGCACAAAAAAGCGCAACAAATTTTTTTTCTTCTTGTGATTTTTTTTAAAAAGACACCGATGTTTTTTAAAAAAACTTTTTAAACGTTCAACAATGTTTACTACTTATTCCCAAGAAACTTCCGTTTTGCAATGGTTTGCGTGGTTGTACAATTGAGTAAAACATATAACCCGCAATTTACAAATCAAAATGTATCAAAAATCATCAATCAATCAAAAGTAATTTAAGCAAAATCAAGCTTGTGCTTGATCATTTGATTCGTTCTTTTCATAACACATCTTTCGTCTGCCAAATATCTCCAATGTTTTTTAAAAGATCATCCATGTTTTATAAAAAAATTTCTAATAAGTCACCAATGTTTGGTACTTACTCACAAGACACTTTCAGATCACAACGAGTTGCTAGGCTGCACAAGTGAGCAAATCGTAAAACAAAATGAATCAGAAGTCATCAATCAATCCGAACAAAGGAAATCAAGCTAATTCAATCTTGTGCTTGAACATTTGATTCTTTCTTTTCACAAAAACATCCCGGAACCAATTTCAAGTCTTGAACTATACATCTTCCTCAAAATATACTTATTTTATTAACAATTCAGTACTGATCAAGTCGTATCTCAAGACGTAACTTTTTTGAAGACATGTCAAGGCTTGCTCAAGACTTGTCAAGTCTAAGTCAAGTATTGGCCCAGACTTCGCAAGTTGTGAGTCAATTCTTGATAGGAAATACAAGTTTTCAGTCAAATTTTGCCAAGAATTGACACAGGACTTGCGAGGTTATTTTTTATTTTTTAAATGCAGTTCAAAACCAGCAAAAAATTGTTCAAATTTTTCACTAGAAATTTTGTAATCTGACAAACCTTTTTATGAAATAAGCATATACTAAACCCAAATGCCCCAGGGTCAGCACGAAAACCATTTTTTTAAGTGGGCAAAAAAAGTCAGTCATGACTTGTATCTGTGGGCGATACCAGAATTTTCTTCATACTCTATCAATTGATCTTTGTGGAAATGCTCTTGTTCTCTTGGGCCTACTCTTTTTTTTTACAGAATATTTTATGGCAGACCAAGAAAAACCGCGGCCTTGTTCTTTCGTTTCCAAAAAAAAACCTACAAAAAATTAAAACTATGCTCAATACTTGATCAAAAATTGTCAAATCTTGAACGCAATTTGTTGAAGACTTGTTAAGTCTTGGCCAAGATTTTCTCAAGTCCTGTCAATACATACTTGACCTAGACTTGACTAAAGACTGGACTCAGGACTTGGCATTCAGTCCAGGATAAATTTGAACATATAGGAAGATTCTCAATAACTTAGTGCACAAAAAAGTGCAACAAATTTTTTTTCTTCTTGTGATTTTTTTTAAAAAGTCACCGATGTTTTTTAAAAAAACTTTTTAAACGTTCAACAATGTTTACTACTTATTCCCAAGAAACTTCCGTTTTGCAATGGTTTGCGTGGTTGTACTATTGAGTAAAACATATAACCCGCAATTTACAAATCAAAATGTATCAAAATTCATCAATCAATCAAAAGTAATTTAAGCCAAATCAAGCTTGTGCTTGATCATTTGATTCGTTCTTTTCATAACACATCTTTCGTCTGCCAAAGATCTCCAATGTTTTTTAAAAGATCATCCATGTTTTATAAAAAAACTTCTAATAAGTCACCAATGTTTGGTACTTACTCACAAGACACTTTCAGATCACAACGAGTTGCTAGGCTGCACAAGTGAGCAAATCGTAAAACAAAATGAATCAGAAGTCATCAATCAATCCGAACAAAGGAAATCAAGCTAATTCAATCTTGTGCTTGAAAATTTGATTCTTTCTTTTCACAAAACATCCCGGAACGAATTTCAAGTCTTTAACTATACATCTTCCTCAAAATATACTTATTGTATTAACAATTCAGTACTGATCAAGTCGTATCTCAAGACTTAACTTTTTTGAAGACATGTCAAGGCTTGCTCAAGACTTGTCAAGTCTAAGTCAAGTCTTGGCACAGACTTCGCAAGCCGTTAGTCAATTCTTGATAGGAAATACAAGTTTTCAGTCAAATTTTACCAAGAATTGACACAGAACTTGCGAGGTTATTTTTTATTTTTTAAATGCAGTTCAAAACCAGCAAAAAATTGTTCAAAATTTTTACTAGAAATTTTGTAATCTGACAAACCTTTTTATGAAATAAGCATATACTAAACCCAAATGCCCCAGGGTCAGCACGAAAACAATTTTTTTAAGTGGGCAAAAAAAGTCAGTCATGACTTGTATCTGTGGGCGATACCAGAATTTTCTTCATACTCTATCAATTGATCTTTGTGGAAATGCTCTTGTTCTCTTGGGCTTACTCTTTTTTTTACAGAATATTTTATGGCAGACCAAGAAAAACCGCGGCTTTGTTCTTTCGTTTCCAAAAAAGCCAGCAAAAAATTAAAATTATGCTCAATACTTGATCAAAAATTGTCAAATCTTGAACGCAATTTGTTGAAGACTTGTTAAGTCTTTGCCAAGACTTTCTCAAGTCCTGTCAATACATACTTGGCCTAGACTTGACTCAAGAGTGGACTCAAGACTTGGCATTCAGTCCAGGATAAATTTGAACATATAGGAAGATTTTCAATAACTTAGTGCACAAAAAAGCGCAACAAATTTTTTTTCTTCTTGTGATTTTTTTTAAAAAGTCACCGATGTTTTTTTAAAAAATTTTTAAACGTTCAACAATGTTTACTACTTATTCCCAAGAAACCTACATGTTGCAATGATTTGCGTGGTTGTACAAGTGAGTAAAACATATAACCAGCAATTTACAAATCAAAATGTATCAAAAATCATCAATCAATCAAAAGGAATTTAAGCAAAATCAAGCTTGTGCTTGATCATTTGATTCGTTCTTTTCATAACACATCTTCGTACAAATTTCAGGTCTTGACGAATACTTCTCCACCAAAACGCACGTCTTTAACTGACAATTCAGTGCTGGTAACGTCTTATCTTAAGCCTAAGACTTGTGAAGACATGTCAAGACTTTCTCAAGACTTGTCAAGTCTAAGTCAAGTCTTGGCCTAAACTTCGCAAGTCGTGAAACAATTCATGATAAGACTTGACAAAAATTCAGTCAAATCTTGCCAAAAATTGACTCAAGACTTGCAAAGTTTTTTTATTTTTTAAATGCAGTTCAAAACCTGCAGAAATTTTTTAAAAAATTTTAACTAGAAATTTCGTAATCCGACAAAGCTGTTTCTGGAATGAGCATATACTAAACTCAATTGTCCCATTGTCAGCCTGAAACTAATTTTGTTTAATGATTAAAAAAATGTGGCCATGACGGACATCTGTGCGCGATATCAGTTGTTTTTTAATACACTATCAAGTGAACATTGTTAAATTGCTCGTGTTAGAGGTTTTAGAGGCTTTTTAAGGCAGGCAACGAAAAACTGTGGCCTTGTTTTTTCGTTAAAAGAAAGCAAACCAACATTTAAACTGTGCTACATAATTGGTCAAAGACTTGTCAAATATTGAACGCAAGTTGCTGAAATCTTGTTAAGTCTTGGCGCAATACTTTCTCAAGACGTGTCAGTTCTTGGCCTAGGTTAACTCAAGACTTGTCAGATTTGACTCAAAAATTGACTCAGGACTTGGCGTTCAGTCCAGGATAGATTTGAACATATATTATGCGTCTCAATAGTTGAGTGCACAAAAGTACTCATCAAATTTTTCTTCTAGCGATTTTTTTGAAAGGTCACCAATGTATTTTAAAAGGTCACCGATGTTTACTACTCTTTCTCAAGAGATTTCCATATTACAATGACTTGCGTGGTTGCACAAGTGAGTAAAATATATAACACGCAATTAACAAATCACAATGTATCAAAAGTCATCAATCAATCAAAATAAATAAGGACATCAAGCTTAATCACGCTTGTGTTTGATCATTTGATTCGTTCTTTTCATAGCACATCCTCGAACAAACTTAAGTCTTGATCAATAATTCTCCAGCAAAACGGCCGTCTTTAATTGAGAATTCAGTACTGATCACGTCCTATCTCAAGTCTTAAGACTTGTGACGACATGTCAAGATCTGCTCAAGTCATTTTGAAGTCTAAGTCAAGCCTTGGCCAAGACTTCGCAAGTCTTGACCAAGAAATGGTAAGTGTTGAGTCAAGTCTTGACAATCACTTGACAAGTTTTCAGTCAGCTTTTGAACAAGACTTGAAACGTATTGATTAAGGCACAGTCAGGCGAAGTAAAGTTTTAAGAATAAACTGCTCGTAATTATAGCAGTTCAAGACCAGCAAAAAATTGTTTAAAAAATTTACGAGAAATTTAATTAGCTGACAAAGCTATTTCTGAACTAAGCATATACTAAACTCAAATGCCCCTTAGTCAGCTCAAAACAATTTTTTTTCAATGGGCAGAAAAGTCGGTCATGACTGGTATCTGTGGGCGATATCAGAATTTTCTTCATACTCAATCAGCTTAACTTTGTGGAAATGCTCGTGTTCTCTTGGGTTTACTCTTTTTTACTTTACAGAATTTTTAATGGCAGGCCACGAAAAACGGTAACCTTGTTCTTTCGTTACCAAAAAAAAAGCAAACCAACAATAAAAACTGTGCTCAGTACTTGATCAAAGACTTGGTCAAATATTTAACGCAGCTTGCTGAATAATTTTCAAGTCTTTTCCAAGACTTTAACAAGACCTATCAAGCCTTGGCCAAGGCTTGACTCAGGACTTGGCAAGGAGTCATGTCTTGACTACGACTGGACATGTATTGATTCAAGTCCTGTTCAACACCTGTAAAGTGATTAATGCACAGATTGGCAAAGTCTATTTTTAATAAGAACATTTTTTATGCAGCTCAAAACCAGCAAAAATTGTAAAGAAATTTTCATGAGAAATTTGGTAATCTGACAAAGATTTTTATGGACTGAGCATATACTAAACTCAAATGTCCCATAATCACCCTGACAACAAAAATTTTTTAATGGGCAGATAGATGTGGCCGTGACTGACATCTGTGTGCGATATCAGTTTTTTCTTACACTATCAATTGTACTTTGTGGAATTACTCGTGTTCTCTTGTGTTTCTTCTCTTTTACTCTAGAGAAATTTTTCAGGCAGGCAACGAAAAAAGGTGGGATTGTTCTTTCGTTACCACACGAAAGCAAACCGACAATAAAACTGTGCTCAATATTTGATTAAAGACTTGTCAAATAATTTAACTAGAAATTTCGTAATCCGACAAAGCTGTTTCTGGAATGAGCATATACTAAACTCAATTGTCCCATTGTCAGCCTGAAACTAATTTTGTTTAATGATTAGAAAAATGTGGCCATGACGGACATCTGTGCGCGATATCAGTTGTTTTTTAATACACTATCAAGTGAACATTGTTAAATTGCTCGTGTTAGAGGTTTTAGAGGCTTTTTAAGGCAGGCAACGAAAAACTGTGGCCTTGTTTTTTCGTTAAAAGAAAGCAAACCAACATTAAAACTGTGCTACATAATTGGTCAAAGACTTGTCAAATATTGAACGCAACTTGCTGAAATCTTGTTAAGTCTTGGCGCAATACTTTCTCAAGACGTGTCAATTCTTGGCCTAGGTTAACTCAAGACTTGTCAGATTTGACTCAAAAATTGACTCAGGACTTGGCGTTTAGTCCAGGATAGATTTGAACATATATTATGCGTCTCAATAGTTGAGTGCACAAAAGTACTCATCAAATTTTTCTTCTAGCGATTTTTTTGAAAGGTCACCAATGTATTTTAAAAGGTCACCGATGTTTACTACTCTTTCTCAAGAGATTTCCATATTACAATGACTTGCGTGGTTGCACAAGTGAGTAAAATATATAACACGCAATTAACAAATCACAATGTATCAAAAGTCATCAATCAATCAAAATAAATAAGGACATCAAGCTTAATCACGCTTGTGTTTGATCATTTGATTCGTTCTTTTCATAGCACATCCTCGAACAAACTTAAGTCTTGATCAATAATTCTCCAGCAAAACGGCCGTCTTTAATTGAGAATTCAGTACTGATCACGTCCTATCTCAAGTCTTAAGACTTGTGACGACATGTCAAGATCTGCTCAAGTCATTTTGAAGTCTAAGTCAAGCCTTGGCCAAGACTTCGCAAGTCTTGACCAAGAAATGGTAAGTGTTGAGTCAAGTCTTGACAATCACTTGACAAGTTTTCAGTCAGCTTTTGAACAAGACTTGAAACGTATTGATTAAGGCACAGTCAGGCGAAGTAAAGTTTTAAGAATAAACTGCTCGTAATTATAGCAGTTCAAGACCAGCAAAAAATTGTTTAAAAAATTTACGAGAAATTTAATTAGCTGACAAAGCTATTTCTGAACTAAGCATATACTAAACTCAAATGCCCCTTAGTCAGCTCAAAACAATTTTTTTTCCAATGGGCTGAAAAGTCGGTAATGACTGGTATCTGTGGGCGATATCAGAATTTTCTTCATAGTCAATCAGCTTAACTTTGTGGAAATGCTCGTGTTCTCTTGGGTTTACTCTTTTTTACTTTACAGAATTTTTAATGGCAGGCCACGAAAAACGGTAACCTTGTTCTTTCGTTACCAAAAAAAGCAAACCAACAATAAAAACTGTGCTCAGTACTTGATCAAAGACTTGGTCAAATATTTAACGCAGTTTGCTGAAGAATTTTCAAGTCTTTTCCAAGACTTTCACAAGACCTGTCAAGCCTTGGCCAAGGCTTGACTCAGGACTTGGCAAGGAGTCATGTCTTAACTACGACTGGACATGTATTGATTCAAGTCCTGTTCAACACCTGTAAAGTGATTAATGCACAGATTGGCAAAGTCTATTTTTAATAAGAACATTTTTTTATGCAGCTCAAAACCAGCAAAAATTGTAAAGAAATTCTCACGAGAAATTTGGTAATCTGACAAAGATTTTTATGGACTGAGCATATACTAAACTCAAATGTCCCATAATCACCCTGAAAACAAAAATTTTTTAATGGGCAGATAGATGTGGCCGTGACTGACATCTGTGTGCGATATCAGTTTTTTTCTGACACTATCAATTGAACTTTGTGGAAGTACTCGTGTTCTCTTGTGTTTCTTCTCTTTTACTCTAGAGAAATTTTTCAGGCAGGCAACGAAAAAAGGTGGCATTGTTCTTTCGTTACCACACGAAAGCAAACCGACAATAAAACTGTGCTCAATATTTGATTAAAGACTGGTCAAATATTGAACGCATTTTGTTGAAAATATTAAACGCATTTTGTTGAACGAAATTTGTTTAAAAAAATGAACAGAAAACTTTCGGTTCCTCAATTGAAGCACCGAGAAAAGGAGAAAAAACTTTTTTCAAAGGAACTATCGTAAAATAACGGTCAATGCGATTCTTTTAGGTCCGCAAAATTTCCAAAAAAAGGTTGACATCAAACTTTTTGAAGAGTGCGAAAAAAGTAAAAAGGAACCATTTGTTCGGCCATGTTAATAAATAATGAACTGGAAGCAGGATTGTTCTCAAATGGGCTCACATTTCCTTTTTTCTTCAACCTGTTCATTTATTTGTATTTCACAAGCAGGGGAATAGCTTTCTTTCTCATTTGAACAGTATTTCATTATTGGATTTTTTGAACAATAAGAACAAGGAGGCTCGGTAATGTGCGTTTGCACAAAATGTTCAGAACCCACTCACGCACGTTTTGATTTAATTGTCTACCAAATTAGGAAGAGATAGGAAACTTTCCAAAATATTCATATATCGATCAACAAACAACTAGGTGAAAAAAATGGGTGAATTAGAGGGCTGATTGGATTGACTTTTTATGAGAGTACTGGAGAAGACAAAAAAAATCGAATAATAGAGAACATTAATTACGACCCGAACTCGGTGTCTATATTTGAAAAAAAACACTTATTATGATAAAGAAATCGAATCAGATACAACCTGAACTAAACATTTTAACCTATTGTTCATTAGATACGATATGAGACCTGTCAATAATGCGACTCGTTAACACGTCGACAAAAAGAGCATAAAGGGCAAATTTCAAAAATACGTTTCCATTTTTAATCTTATTTTAATTTAAACATATACGTATCGACACGGCTCATTAGAAAGGTTAATTCACACTTGATAGGAAGCAATTGAAACCTTTCATTATCCATAATATGTCAGATGACTATTATGGTCAAACGAATCAATTAGTAAATGAAGTTTTTCATGAAACAAAAAATAAGAGACGCATTTTGAATAACTATTGAGTTGATTTTTCAAAAAACTGGTAACAACAAGCTTTTCTTCGAAATTGGGAGAGCCGACGCTACTTCTGACATATTTAAACAAAGTGGGACAAAAAAGCGCACTTGGAGCCATTTTTGATTTAAAAAGTCATGGAAATAAAAAAAAAATAGCAAAAGTTGTAACAGGATGAATCGGATAAAACCAATCAAAAAGACTCATCTGTCCTTAGAAGAAATATCATTTACATGGTTGTTAAGAATTTTGTCGCAAATACGGAAAATGTGAATAAAAACAACAAAAATTCGTCTGCACTTCACAAAAATTTAAACCCCGGTAGCTACCTGTAAGAAGCGAAAATCACAAAAATCTTTGAAATTCTATATTCCATGGTGGACGGGCCTTCTAATGATACCAGTCTCAAAAACCTACGATGAATATATCGATCTGCCCAAATTGGCTGAACAAAAAAACCCATTTGAGTAGAAAGTTCCTCCCCCTCAAACAGGTCAGAAAAATCAACCATTTGGGATCAACATTGATTCCTCTCTAAAACACTCATTGAATTAAAAACTGAACAGTTGAGGGATATCAGTTTGGTTTTTCAAATTGGTGGCATGTTTAAATAATAAACTTTTCATTTTCGTATTTTTTATCGACAAATTCCCTTGTCACAGTATTCTTTGGAAGTATCTTTTGATAGTTTAGCTCTACATAATGAAACAGTTAAGCTCAACCATGTTAAAAACTAGGGTTACGATTTGAAGGTTAACAAGCGTAAAATTTTTATAATTTCATTTTTTCCTTATAATATGCATTTTTTTTCAATTGAAAGCTCTTAACCTCTGTTCTGTTAACCTCAGTAGGTAGCAGGAAAACTTATTCAACCTCCCGGGCCAAGTTTTCAGCCTTGATCCTCCCCTAATTAGCAGGGGTTAGGGTTTAATGCGTATTTCACTCCTATTTATCTGGGAAAAGAATGTGAAAGTGTAATTATAAAAAAGTTATACTGTATTTACACTCTTTTTTCCACTCTCGTTACATTTTTTGCAAAGAGCGTAATTTAGGGTGAACTAATTAAAAATTACACTCCTACGCAATTACCATCATAACCAAATTGAAACGTATAAGTCAAGTAACAGTTGGCAGAATTGTTAATGCACAACGTGGAAGTAACAAGTTCCTCATAGGGAAGTTCACACATCTCTCCCTCCACTTTTATTTTCTAAAACTACACTCTTCCACTCTTTATTAGGCAGAGAAGTGAGGGTTTATTTTTTACACTCTTTACACTCCTTTCCCCGTTATGTTTTTAGCAAAATCTTTGGCGCGGGCTATAATTAGCCAGGAGATAAGGCTTGAAATTGTTAGAAAGATTGAACAAAAGTGTTATAAGAGATGTCCACTTCTGCTAAGATCAAAGTCAATTGGTGCAACAAATAGCCTAATGCATCTACAGGAAACAGATGCTGGATCAATAATTGTCACCCTAGTTGCACCTGATCAGAACCACAACAGCATAATTTGTACACGAATCAGTTTTATTATGCCAACAGGCATAAACGATTTAACAAAACTTAGTTGTCTAAATCAAACGTCGTGTCAACTTTTTGACCCAGTATTATTCCAACTTGCAATCAAAGTAATCAAAACAATTTTCGCACCATTCATCTCCTACGCTAGCGTTGTTGCCACCATATGAAATTCAATTAATACGTAAAGGTATCTGTCTCACCAGATACTCCTATGTAAATCGATGAAGTCTTTCCAAATTTTGAACAAAAAATTGTCACAAGATCAGTTTGTAAACTACGTTTTCTTTCTCTCTACAATGTTTCTTGCAAATGCAAACTCAATCATAGTTGAAAAAAACCTCAAATTACCAGATTTTGAGACAACTTTTTTTATAATACTGCGAAACTCGGATTAAACTCATCAAATTTACATTCGGTTACCAGGTGAGTTACCGTTACGTAATATCCGAATTTCATAAAAAGGGAAGACCATTAGCGTAGGGGCTCATTGTTGTAAAAACTGTTTTCCGAATTTGGAAGCTGAAATAATATTGAGGCATTAATTTTATTTTTCCTTCCTAATTCTAAGGGATGCATGCTTACTTTTACGCATATTGAGTCGCCTCAAAACATTCTCAGAAAAGATTCTTGGAGGCTCAATTGAGAGTTTAGATTTCCTCGTTTCTTTTGCAAACCCTGTTAAACAGAAATTTATGCCTTCATAGCAATTTTGGCGAACCAAAATACTTAGAGGCTATTAAAGCACAAGATAATAGCAGAATGACAATGTCGTCGAAATTTACCATTTTTTTCCTTTTCCTAAGACAAAGTTAAAAATCGTCCGTCATCAGAAACAAAGATCAGACTAAATTTCGTATGGAAAAATTGTATCAAAAAGACCAATAGCACTGAAATAATTGGTGCAAGTAAAAAAATACCCTATCTGCAAGAAGCATCAAATTTTGGGTCTAAATAGGTTTGACACCAATTCTGGTAATCTGTTGTCAAGCCCTCAAGTCTCCTGTCTAATTGCTTTATTTTTTATTATTCCTAGGACTATTTTCAGGCACCGCTGAACTCGCTCGGAAGGTTTTTGTCAAATCGAATCGGCTGTGACTGGAATCCACCATCTACTAATTTAATCACAGTACAAAATGAGAGACAATGTTTATATTGATAATATTTAAAGTTGCATTGAGAAACAAAGAAATTTGTCTTTTACAAAAAAACGCTGATTAATATATAGAGAACGTTTACATATATTGGTGGGCTAAATATATTTTGGTACATATAGAACAGATGCAATGTCTTTTGTCGTCCACAACAGCATAATTTGTACACGAATCAGTTTTATTATGCCAACAGGCATAAACGATTTAACAAAACTTAGTTGTCTAAATCAAACGTCGTGTCAACTTTTTGACCCAGTATTATTCCAACTTGCAATCAAAGTAATCAAAACAATTTTCGCACCATTCATCTCCTACGCTAGCGTTGTTGCCACCATATGAAATTCAATTAATACGTAAAGGTATCTGTCTCACCAGATACTCCTATGTAAATCGATGAAGTCTTTCCAAATTTTGAACAAAAAATTGTCACAAGATCAGTTTGTTAACTACGTTTTCTTTCTCTCTACAATGTTTCTTGCAAATGCAAACTCAATCATAGTTGAAAAAAACCTCAAATTATCAGATTTTGAGACAACTTGTTTTATAATACTGTGAAACTCGGATTAAACTCACCAAATTTACATTCGGTTACCAGGTGAGTTACCGTTACGTAATATCCGAATATCATAAAAAGGGAAGACCATTAGCGTAGGGGCTCATTGTTGTAAAAACTGTTTTCCGAATTTTGAAGCTGAAATATTATTGAGGCATTAATTCTATTTTTCCTTCCTAATTCTAAGGGATGCATGCTTACTTTTACGCATATTGAGTCGCCTCAAAACATTCTTCTCAGAAAAGATTCTTGGAGGCTCAATTGAGAGCTTAGATTTCCTCGTTTCTTTTGCAAACCCTTTTTAAACAGAAATTTATGCCTTCATAGCAATTTTGGCGAACCAAAATACTTAGAGGCTATTAAAGCACAAGATAATAGCAGAATGACTTAATGTCATCGAAATTTACCATTTTTTTCCTTTTCCTAAGACAAAGTTAAAAATCGTCAGTCATCAGAAACAAAGATCAGACTAAATTTCGTATGGAAAAATTGTATCAAAAAGACCAATAGCACTGAAATAATTGGTGCAAGTAAAAAAATACCCTATCTGCAATAAGCATCAATTTTTGGGTCTAAATAGGTTTGACACCAATTCTGGTAATCTGTTGTCAAGCCCTCAGGTCTCCTGTCTAATTGCTTTATTTTTTATTATTCCTAGGACTATTTTCAGGCACCGCTGAACTCGCTCGGAAGGTTTTTGTCAAATCGAATCGGCTGTGACTTGAATCCACCATCCACTAATTTAATCACAGTACAAAATGAGAGACAATGTTTATATTGATAATATTTAAAGTTGCATTGAGAAACATAGAAATTTGCCTTTTACAAAAAAATGCTGATTAATATATAGAGAACGTTTACATATATTGGTGGGCTAAATATACTTTGGTACATATAGAACAGATGCAATGTCTTTTGTCGTCAATGAGTCAATGCTTAGATTTCTGTCAACGTCATCAAGGTTTTCGGGTAGGATCAGGAATGCCTCGGTGAACTGAAACAAAATAGATGTTACTAAGCAGGTAATCAAATATAAATATAAATAAAAACATAAATATAAATATATTAACATAAATATAAATATTATAAATACAGTATTTACAGCGTTTAGTAATTCAGTATTTAACTGTTTTAAACAATAGCTAAAAACTCAAAAGCCAGCATTACAAAAACTTCCCAGGTCGAGGTGGCCAGACCGAAGTGACCCCTGATCAGACGAGATTCGAGCGCACACATGTTCCCGGTGTGCTCGAATTACATGGTCTGGAAAAAGCTTCGAGCGCACTTTCGTCTGGACAATGGTCTGGAACTTGTCTGATCAGAGGTCACTTCGGTATGGGACGGTCTGATCAGAGGTCCCACTTGTCTGGGACGGTCTGATCAGCGGTCCCACTTGTCTTGGACGGTCTGATCAGAGGCGATTTCGAGCGCGACCTCGACCTTGGTTATTAGCAATTCTTGAAAAAATGATTCAAGAACTTAGAGCTAACCAATTATCTGTGAAGACAGTAATACGTGCGATAACCGAAATAATTTATAGTTGTTAAAAATAAATATTTTCATATAACGAATACCTTTTGTCCTCTTTTCCAACTGGGGTTTCATCTCCCTCAAAGTCAGGCTTTCGGGAGGGTACCCTCTAGCACCGACTCTGACGTCATCTGCTGCGTTGCCCGCCTCTGCAACCCATGAACAGCTCGACAACACAGCTAGAGCTACTAGCGCTACCCACAAGACCGAAAGGACATTCATTCTAGCTAAGCGGGTCTTGATCTCGGGCTGTGTTTGTCTTTTGCTTGTCATTTCAGTTGATTATTTTATTTTTTCTTGAGAATCTTGTTTTTTCTTATCTTTTTTCTATTCTGAATGAAGAGAAATTAGGGCAACTTTACTCGGAAAGAGAATTTCTCAGAAATGATTCGGTTTGAAATGTTAAAAGTTGTTCACGCCGCGGCGAAGTGTGATCAAGTTGAAAAGAAGATTTTTCAGGAGTGGAGGGTACCTTGGCGGGGTTTAAGTGGGCTACTAATTTCGAATACTAACCAAGCAAGCTAGATTTCTTAATTACTTTTTTAACATAAAAGTTTTTTCGGCGATCTTTCACACATTTTAGATAAATTAAACCTAAGCCGATAAAATCGGTATCAAAGTTCAATGAAACGCCTTGAAAGAGTATTGTTTCTATTTTCAATTTTAAGATCATTTTCAGTAAAAATTTGATATTTTACCCAGGGAAAAATGACCCCTTAAAAGTTTATATTCACTCATGAGTCATAGTACCCGTTATTGCCATCAGAAGTCATTTCTTCATGCCTTAATTTTTGTTCAGTAAAGTTTTTGCCCTCAATAGTTGTTCAGCTTGTCGCAGACAGCTTTTGTTCACATGCTACCAGGGTGACTCAGCGTATTTCACAATGTTGTTGAGAAAAAATTTTGACCTCTTTATTCAATTTTTTGAATCAATTGTAGCCGAATTTCATGTCAATGAAACAGCGAACAATTTATGGCAAAAACGTATGCTTGAAATTCTTGTGATCCAGTGGGTTATTGTGCTATTGTGCTATTATAACACGCACAATGGCAGCTTCCAAAATTGGTCCGAATACTTTGGATCTTGAGTAAAATTAAAGACAAATAATATAAATGAGGAAATTTAAATTTGAAGAGAGTACTATTTATTGCTTATTTTTCCGAAAAAAAGAATAAATTTTTTAAATCAAAAGAAAAAAAGAATTTTAAAAAAAGAATGCATTACCATGATTCACTCGGATATTATTTAGAACCCAATTGAGATTACTTATTTCAAATTGGATTAAGCGAATTTTTTAGCAGTTTATTTACAAAATTTAAAAGTTACTGGTCTCAAAAAGGAGGTAGGAGAGAACACTAGCATTAGCATGACTTATTTTTTGCTAACTAATTATTTTTTGTAAAAACTCGGGTTTGATTCTCATTTCTACAAGTATTTGCTAATGATAAACTAGGTTTTGTCAATGGGAAAAATTGATTTTTATAATTTTATGTTTTTATAGTTTTTTTATAATTACATAAATATTATTTATTTATTAATTGTTGTAAGTTTAAGCTGCCCACACAAAAGTACTGCTGATTAAAACGAGCTTTCGAAATTCGAACGATTGATTCAAACATTTTTAATTGGATTGTCAATGCACCGCGAATATTTTTTGTCTGTTAAATAAACCTTTTTGTCAGCTAATTTTTTTTCTAATTTTTAAAAAAGATTGGATTTGAGTATATGATCTTCAAAATTGTCCTTTAAAAAAAATTTATTGTGTTTCAAAGAGCTCGGAAAGTAATACCCAATTATAAAAATTCTAATAATCATTTCTGGAGCTCAAACTTAAATTATCTTAAAAATAACAACGTCCGACAAAAAAGGAAAATTAAACGGCTTCGACGGAAAATTAAAAAACTAACCCTGGGGAAGCTGATGGAATCAAATGAATAAAATCACATAAAAGAATTTCTGGAATAAATTATTGCAAGAAATTTGGCTGAATTTTTCATATTGAGAACATTCTGTCGAGGAAAAAACTATTTTTGTCACTATTTTTAGTTTAGAATTGGATAAACTAATTGAAAGAGTTTTCCATGCCTTGATGCAATTTAATTCCTTCAGGAAAAAATGTCAAAATCCGACTCCGGGAAATTCTATTAAATTGAATTCCTTTTAATTCCTGATAAATGGAAATGGTCTCTTCTGAAGCAAAGTTTTCAAAGAAACTTACAAAAGTACAAAGAGAGGTAAAAAAAAATGTCTAGAATCTACTCCAAAATTCTTACCGATTGATTTTTTTTCTATTTTTGAGTTTTTCATGAAAAGTGTTTATTTTTGAAAATTGCAAATCAAAAATTTTTTTCTCCATAACAATCTCTTTCGAATGGTTTTGATAATTGACTCATTAATATTTTGCGTCACTTATACGTTCATCACACAACCTTCAAAGATTACACACAGTGCTGCTAACTGAAGTGTTTTTTCTGCCACTTAAAACTTTTTAACATAAAACTAAACAGCAATTGATACATTCAATTGGAAAATTTTTTCCCCTGAAACCAGAAGTTCAAACATTCAACACATTTTATGTAATGATTGGTTTTTGTAGCAATTTTAACTTCAATTTGTTTCGCATATAAGCATATAAGCGTTTCGTAAAAAAATATAATTCCAGGCATTGAAGGTTGACAATGAACCAAAAGCTTCTTCAGAAATGATGACATTTGTTGATGAAGCCTGAAAAAAGCTTTTTTGTTAAAAATTAATTGATCAGAGATAAAAAAATTTTGATGGTCGACAACTTTTACTGAATTAATTTACTGCATCTTTTCTGAAATTTCAAGTCTGCACCTTTTTCATGTAAGTTGGTGTCTGATGTAATTTTTCGTCAACAGCGAAATTGCTCTTTGAAACATTTTTTTGTTAAAGTGCTCAAAGTCTAGTCTATATTGAAGAATACAAAGAAAAATATTGAATTAAAGAATTATGTTTACTTGAGCTGCCCATTGTAAAACTTTGAAAGTCAGTTTTTTTGGAGAAAGAATTCAGATAAATTAGTCGTCAAAATTTGTTCGCAAACCACAAATTTTTTTCGATGTTTGATTTTCGTTGAAACTTGCATACATCGCCTAAGGCAACCTAATTTTTAAAGTTTTGAACTATTCAATTTTTCATTTTTACTTTAAATTGTATAATTTGATGTCTCATTCATTTAATTCAAATGAGTTTATGGCCCAAGATACTGTGCGGAAAAGTTCTAGTACTAGGCATATAAAAAACTTTATAATTTAATCTTTTACATTTCTTTTCAAGTTATTGCATCAATTAAATTGTTTTTTAAAGTTGTGAAAAAAGAAATCAAATAAATTTTTTCCATCAGCATTATTTTTCATACTGAAAACTGGGGTTAAAAGTCTGAATTTAAATGCTATTGATCGGTGGTTAAATTATCTGCTCTGTAGAAGCGGTCTAGGAGAGCATGAAATTTCATTTCATCATAGCCTCAGGTCAACTACAGCCAAACAACTAATGGTCACAATGATATTACCACATCAAAATTTTCAGAATCATTGCAAAAAATTGGCCATTGTGACTAAAAAAAACCACAAACTAAAAGGTGCCTGAAAACAACAAATGAGTAGAAACAAAAAATGTCATTTTTATAAACCTGTTTGATCTTATGAAAAATCTTGCCTATGAATATGCCGTTTCATTTGTTGTTGTTTCTTGATTTTTGATATCAGTATTGGAGACATCAATTTAATTATTTTTGTTTTTTTGTTAAACTTTTGTTTTCTTACGTTTTTTGGAAAGACAATCTGTTAATTAATGTTTTTTAATTAAATTTTTGATTTCTTACGGTGGATGTTTTTTTTAAAATCTACATTATGGCATTGTAAAACTTGCACAAAGATGGGGACAACAGTCGATACAGTTTTTTTTCTCTGTGAAATTTCTTTTTGGTTTTATCACCATACAACCCCAAACAAAATTTTCAATATTGATGTTCATGAGCAGTTTTTAGATTATTAAAATTGGCCAAAAAATATTTGCTGGGCCTCCTTTTAATTGTTGTCCCATCTTTTGTTTTTCTATCTTTTCATAAAATGGAACAAGACTTCGCTTTCTTTCATAAGATGGAATAACTAAAATCAGGTTTTTAGATAATTATTAGCATACTAGATGTTAGAGAAGTTTCATTTTTGATATTTTTTTTAAATAGCATTTTTGGTAAACATTATTTAATGTGACATAAGTTTTTAATTTTTTTTTCGTTTGCTTCTAATTTTAAAATGAACACAACAAACTAATACTAAAATAACAGGAGTCATTTTACGGAATGAACGAAATACCCCGAATCGCAATATTTCTTTAAGGCTGATGCTATTTTTTTTAATAAATTTAAAACAACGAGTTAATAATACAGCGTTTATTTTCTGAAGTGTTTAGAGAAGACAATACGTTGCGTAAATAAACATAAATAACAGAATAATAATATTGCCGCTTGTTGGTTTCAAGTTAGTCTCAAATCATAGTGATAGCGTGAATTGTTTGCGTTGTTGGTTTTTCCTCAGAGTTTAGTCGTCTTTTTTTCTTTTTGGATCCGGAATGCCTCGGAATACTGAAACAAACAAAAATAAACAGTTAAAAATTATCTAATTCTGTAGGGTTTATTCAAAGAATTTTCGAGAAATTCAAAAAATTGTGATTCCACCGCCCCATCTCCCCCCTTTCATCTCTGCCCCCATTTTTGCTCCACCCCCACCCCCCCCCCCCCATCTCTGTCCCTTCTACCCTTTCCCGCAACCTGCTTTTATATTAACAAGATATATAAAAACATGAAATTTGTAATTGTGGATCATAAATACATTTTTTATTAAATTATTTTAAGAAATCCAAACTTTAGTTTGTTATGAACTAGAAAATAATAATGTTTGATTTATAAATTTCTAACATGTGACAATAACCAAGTGGCTAGTTTAATTTACGTGTTCCAGATTTAAAAAAGATAGAGAGATCGAATAGTTGAACATTCTATGATCATCTGATCAGTCTAAAAAAATAATTTGATTGAACGGTGATTTACAATGTTGATATGGTCCGGGTCTGTTGATAACAACTGCGGAAATCAAACCCACTTAAATTGTTCCCCTCGGAAGATACCCCTGATTAGAATATATTTTCCTTTTAGGGTATATTCCGTATTCACAACAATTGCTTGACCGCATTATCTAAAATCACACAAAAATCCCCCCTCACCCCTCCCACACCCCCAACCCCTAAATTTGAATGACGATTTTGCTGCTCTAAAAAGTACGATTAGAACAATTTAATGCTTTTTAGACAAAATTCACAACTCTAGTTGAAAGGAAAAAAATATTCCCCTGTTAGAATCGCCTATTTTCAGCCCCCCCCCCCCCATTACCGATCACCATATACCATGATGGGGAGCTTTAATTATAAAGGGTGCTGTGATGGGGGGTGTGATACATATGGATACCTAAATATATATCGAAACCTTTTATGTGTACTAAATTATTTACCCTCTATATATATAATTATATCATGTGTTTTATAAACTAAAAGTTATGACTTCTATTTATTCACCTATACTAATATTCCCGATAGTCTACTAAATTATTTCATATTTTGTTCATATCGATTTATTACTATTGATCATAATCTCAGTTAGTCAATCTGAATTCAAGTTACTCTGCATTTGCTCTTCATAATCCTAAGTTAATCTTAGCAGTGGATCCGCGTCGCGTTTCCAATAAACATAATTCACGCTACACAAGTAATTGTGTATTTGACCAGCACTTGCTACTCAATTCTTAAGACAAAGCATTCGCACCGCGAATCCTAACTTATTCAGTAATAAAAGATATAACATGGCGCAGTCAGCGACAAAGGACAGCGGCAAATCCCCACTTGGAATTCAACCCTTTTGGGAAAAGGCGACACTAGAACCTCCAATTCGCTGGGAGTTTTGGAGAATACAATTGAAACTCGCAATCCTCGCTAGAGAAGGAATTGAAGTGGACCTTCTCTTGGTAGACCCTCCAGAACATGTACTCCTGCCTCCTGAACCATCATATGAGGATGCAGTGGACAACCCGACGGCGCAATCAGAACGACACCGACGTACCCGCAATGAGCAGGCAAAAACAGCGTGGAAAAACCAATGTCAACGTGTTATGACAATCGGCGTACTTTGTGGTGATAAACCATGGAAGTTATGTGATCGAAAAGCATCCTCTCTGATGTATTTGAGCTTAGGCATGGAGGGGCGCCGTGTATTCAACTCAAAGAATTCAACCATTAACCTCGAAACAATCTCAACGAAGGATCTTTGGGACATTCTCAATACAACCTTTATTCGGATCCATAATATAACCTTCGATAGATACCTCTTCCTCACAAGAAAACAACAAAAGGGAGAACCTATTGAGAAGTTCTATGGACATCTCAAAGAACTTTCGGAAAACTGTGACCTAGGAGATAAAGGGGACACTATCATCCGGGATGTTTTTATCGTGAATATGCAAAATGAAGACATTCAGAAGGAACTTCTTAAGGAGACAGTAGACCCAGAAAAAGCATTGGCAATAGCAATTAATATTGAGATGGGTACACTCAACCAACTAAAAATGAACGCAAGCAAAACTGAATCACAGTCAACGGTTAACCAAGTACAACGGACACGTATCGCAAATGCTACCCCTTTCTCCAATATGAATACAACCGCACGGAAAAAGCCTACAACCTGTCATTTCTGTGGATCTAACTGGACCTCCGACCATCGCAATAAATGTCCCGCTCGGGGAAAACGATGCAATAACTGTGGTATTGAGAACCACTTCGCAAAGGTCTGTCGCAAACCTAAAGATCCCAATTCGTACCCAAAACCTAGACCGCGAGTCAATAACGTAGAAAAAGACGATCAAAATGAAGATGTCAATCAAATTTCGGCCAATTTTGATCCGATTTGGAGTCAAACTATTCTTCAGATGAAGATAACTGTGTAGCAGTCATATCTTCAACAGATTCCGCAACTTCGGTGGACGCAACCAACCTTCCTGTAACTCTCGGCAATACACCAACAAAGGTTTTGGTGGATTCGGGCAGCGTATGTACAATAATCAATGAATCCTTGGCGAACTCAATCATTTCCCATGATCCAAAGTCAAAGTGGATACGCGAAGCGAATCCTAAACAATTAAAAACATTTTCAAATGAACCTATTCACACGGTGGGCATCCTCCAAACTTCCATTCAAAGCAGCAATTGGTACGCGAATCCAATTGAAATTCAAGTAGTGGCGGACGGACATCGCTCTCTATTGGGTAGAGATTTGTTTCCAGCTCTTGGAATTTCAATACATCAATCAAGTAATCAGGTAACCATCAATCAGGTAGATCAAGAATATTGCCCAATCAAAAAACAGATTGCTATTGATTACCCCGACTTAATCTCCACAATTGGTAAGTCTAAAGTACATACAGTTCGTTCAAAATTCCTCAAACATCATACCCCATCACATCAAAAAGGCCGACGTGTCCCTATAAATTTATTAGACAAAGTATCCGCCGAACTAAAGAAACTTTCTGAACAAGGACACATTGAAAAAATTACAAGAATGTTCGGATAAAAATTTCATTTCTCCCATTGTAATTACGGTCAAAAAGGACAAATCTGTAAAATTAGCTCTTGATTCGAAAACATTAAACAAAGCAATCCACAAAAACAAGTATCAAATGCCAAACATAGATAGCCTCATTGATTCAATTTCACAACATATTAATAACTCAAATCTGGGAGATAACGTATATTTTTCAACAATCGATCTAAAATACGCCTATAGTCAATTAAAGCTACATCCCGATACGGCACGCCACTGTAATTTTAACATCATTTGCGGCGAAGCAACGGGTACGTATCGTTTTAAAACGGGATTTTATGGCCTTACAGATATGCCGGCTGAGTTTCAAAAGGCAATGGATTACACATTGGTTGGGCTGACTAACACATACTGTTTTCTGGATGACATAATCGTAGTTAGCAAAGGCACCCAGGAATCGCACCTCAAATACGTATACAAATGTCTCCAAAAACTTGAAGCAGACAATCTTAGAATTAACTTAAGCAAATGCCACTTCGCAAAACATCAAATAAATTGGCTTGATTTTACATTTTCACAAAGTGGTGTTAAACCTATTGAATCTAAAACAGCGGCCATTGCGGAAATTAAAGCCCCAAAAACATTGAAACAATTACGGTCATTTTTAAGTAGTGTTCATCATCTAAGCAAATTTATACCTAATCTTGCCAAAATATGTCACCCTCTTCGACCCTTATTAAAGAAAAACGAAAAATTTATTTGGAATGAGAATCATCAATCACATTTTGAACATATCAAAACTGTTATTGCAAACGCTACGGAAAATACTCATTTTAATCCAACACTGGAAACGCGCATCAAACGTGATGCATCCCGCCAAGGTTTAGGCGCTGCACTCGAAAAATTAGATTGCGAAGGGTGGAAAACAATAGCTTTCGCATCTCGTTTTCTTAATAGCAATGAAGAACGTTATAGTGTAAATGAACTCGAATTACTTGGGGTGGTTTGGGCCATTGAATATTTTAAACATTATCTATTTGGAAAAACCTTCACAGTTTTAACAGATCATAAAGCACTTCTTTCCGTCTTAAAATCACACCGCTCTAATAAATCTTACAACAGTAGATTAACACGATGGATTGACCGTTTGTTACCATTTGATTTTAATATTGAACATATTCCTGGTACCCGAATGGGCTTAGTTGATTATATTTCGCGACAACCAAATCAGAACGCTAAAAGTGTCAATCAATATGATGAGGAATTTATGGTAGCAACAATTTCCCGTATTCGCGACGCGATTACATCTTTATTTAGTAACGCAAATAAAATTCCTTTCCAAAAGCGGCACATAACTAGTAATTATAAGCAACAAGTACATTCGACGCGAGTCCACTCTTGCAAACCTGCTAAAATTAGCGCGCATAATTCGAATGCCTCAATTAATTCACTCATTCCTCAAGCACAAGTAAACAATTACAATTCTGAATTCATTTCTAACTTTAATTGCCGTGCAAATCAACTGTTTCAATCTGATACCACACCAGCATCGCGAATCCAGTCGCAAAATTCTAATTGCAATTTGATAGCTAGCTCCACACAACAAGTACTCCATATCAACATGTCAGCAAAAGAGGCACCACAAAGCAACCCATCAACTTCACCACACACCCCAAGAGTGACATTTCGCACCCAATCCACCCCCATTTCATCTACCAGAGCCGGACCCAGCAACACCCAAGCATCATCATCACCAGAGGACTATGACATTGAGCTTTCACGGGAAGAGGTATTCGAAAACAACCTAAACCAACTCTTCACTAAGTCCTTCCTGGCGGTACTCACAAGCAAAGACGCGGTGCTGAAAGAGATCCGCGATTGTGTAATGCAGGATGACGAGGCCCGCTGTAAAGAAGTGAGCACATACATCCACTCCTTCTGGAAGGATCTACACGTAAAATCTGGGTGTCTGTGTGTTGACCAACGTGTGGCCATTCCGAATTCTATCAAGGAGGCGGTGCTCGAATCCATTCATATGACGCACCCGGGTAGTTGGGGGATGATATCTCTCTCTCAATATGCATGGTGGCCCTACATGCATAGGGAAATTTTAGCAAAAACATCCGATTGCGCCCCGTGTACGGATATTGGTAAGAATCTCAAACCTATTATACCAAAATCTAAATGGCACCCACACAAAGCTTGTCAAGAACCAAACGAAGAAATACAGATTGATTTTGGGGGTCCGATAATTAATGATAAAGACAAAGATATTTACTTCTTAACATTTATTGACCGTTATTCAAAATATCCAACTGTTAGAATATTCGAAAATGCTAATGGGGTAAACGTAGTAAAATTTCTTCGTGATTATGCATATACTCATGGAATCCCGCGAACGATACGCTTAGACCAAGCAACTTGTCTTGCAGGTAAACAATTAACAAATTATTGTAACGAAAATAATATCGACATTCTCGACGCTCCGGTCGGGGATCATAGAGCTATTGGATTGGTGGAGCGAATGATCCAAACAATTAAAAGACGTTTAGCCTGCATGAAAGCCGAAAATAAAGATACATTTTCCACAGCTAAAGCAATAAAACAAATAGTCTCTGATCTACGATTAACTAAGCAGAAAACAACAAAGATAACACCTTTTGAAGCTCATTTCGGTCGCCCTGCAAATACTCCCTTACGGAATATTAGCACACTTCCATCAAGTCGAAATCTAACTTATGAAAAAATTGTTAATCACTATTTAGATGCTGAGACAGTTTCTGCGGAGGATTTGCTCGACGAAAATGGATGGATCAGTGCCAACAGAAGTGACATTGAGATAAATAATAAGATGTGCCAGGCCTCTTTAGACGCAAGACAACGCTATCGGGAGTCCGACATCAAAGAATCCCGCTTTATAACGCATCCGCAGATCACAGACCCTATCCCCAGGACAGAACAGTCCCATAACGTCAAACTGGCTCGCAAATTACCGCAAAAGAAAAGAGCAAAACGACAACTGGCGGGCCTGTACGAAGTGCTAAAACCTGGATCCTTCGTCACCAAATCGTCACCAACAACGACGATAATTAACGAGCCTGGCAGAACTCCAGTGAAAGTCCGAGATAGTGATCTCGCCAAATTTGGGACTAAAGCAGAACGATCCACCAACTTGTGGGTATACGCCCAGCGACGCCCTGCCCCGTACGAAAAAACCACAGAGTTTAAGATCGCGAAGCATAGTAACGATCTTAAGAAACAAAAGAGGGGCGAAATCAAGATCAGACATCGCCAACGTGATACTACATCAGTAGTATCCTCTGTGAATTCAAATGTCTCGCGTGCATTAACAGTCCGCAAGCCGAATAAACCGCAATTCAAAAGACGCCTTACTGTTCCCACAGCTGATATCCAAGAAGACGTCTCAACTCAAAACCAGCCTCTTATTTCAATTGTACCGGCCCCACCTACACCTACATCACAAGTACCCCCCGCACAGACACAGGACGACCAAACAAAAGGCCGCAAGCGCAATCGACCCCAATTCTACGGCTTCACAGATGCTGACATCTCTCCTACAAGCTCTCTAGCCTCAACAAGTTCTACTCAACCAAAGAAGCGCAAGAACAAAAAAGAGAAGAAACAAGCAAAGCAGTCCGATTCGGTGGTAACCCTCATACAAACGGCTGAACAATCTCGAATCCCGTCACCTCCCAGACCTGACTTACAATTGGGACAAGTTTCACCACCGGATCCCAGAGTTCGATATTTCGAATATGAGCAAGAACGAGAAATGTCGGTGTGGGATGCTGAAAATGAAATTTAAATTCAAAAACTTCGTAAAACTGTCTTAAACTGCATTCATTTATTTGGTCTTGTTCCCGCTCTGCTGATCCAAATATAATGTTAATTTTACTTTGAATTCATTACAGTTCATCTTCATTTGTTAGCTTTTAATTCCTTCAGTATTCGCCCTGCGAATCCATTTATTTCTGTTTGTGCATTTAAATTATTCAGTACAATGTATTCATTTCACACACTTAAATTATGACGCGTATTCGCTTCACATTTACACAATTATTTAACAATAGTAGTACTTCTACATTTTAAGTTAAATTATGTTCGTCTCATTCAATTTCATGTTATGTGCAGTTATTAAAAAATTGTAAATACATTAAAAATTTTTTTTGTCACAAGGGAAATGTGATACATATGGATACCTAAATATATATCGAAACCTTTTATGTGTACTAAATTATTTACCCTCTATATATATAATTATATCATGTGTTTTATAAACTAAAAGTTATGACTTCTATTTATTCACCTATACTAATATTCCCGATAGTCTACTAAATTATTTCATATTTTGTTCATATCGATTTATTACTATTAATCATAATCTCAGTTAGTCAATCTGAATTCAAGTTACTCTGCATTTGCTCTTCATAATCCTAAGTTAATCTTAGCAGTGGATCCGCGTCGCGTTTCCAATAAACATAATTCACGCTACACAAGTAATTGTGTATTTGACCAGCACTTGCTACTCAATTCTTAAGACAAAGCATTCGCACCGCGAATCCTAACTTATTCAGTAATAAAAGATATAACACATGTGTTTTATAAACTAAAAGTTATGACTTCTATTTATTCACCTATACTAATATTCCCGATAGTCTACTAAATTATTTCATATTTTGTTCATATCGATTTATTACTATTAATCATAATCTCAGTTAGTCAATCTGAATTCAAGTTACTCTGCATTTGCTCTTCATAATCCTAAGTTAATCTTAGCAGTGGATCCGCGTCGCGTTTCCAATAAACTTAATTCACGCTACACAAGTAATTGTGTATTTGACCAGCACTTGCTACTCAATTCTTAAGACAAAGCATTCGCACCGCGAATCCTAACTTATTCAGTAATAAAAGATATAACATGGCCTTTTATGTGTACTAAATTATTTACCCTCTATATATATATAATTATATCATGTGTTTTATAAACTAAAACTTATGACTTCTATTTATTCACCTATACTAATATTCCCGATAGTCTACTAAATTATTTCATATTTTGTTCATATCGATTTATTACTATTAATCATAATCTCAGTTAGTCAATCTGAATTCAAGTTACTCTGCATTTGCTCTTCATAATCCTAAGTTAATCTTAGCAGTGGATCCGCGTCGCGTTTCCAATAAACATAATTCACGCTACACAAGTAATTGTGTATTTGACCAGCACTTGCTACTCAATTCTTAAGACAAAGCATTCGCACGCGAATCCTAACTTATTCAGTAATAAAAGATATAACATGGCGCAGTGTGATACATATGGTTACCTAAATATATATCGAAACCTTTTATGTGTACTAAATTATTTACCCTCTATATATATAATTATATCATGTGTTTTATAAACTAAAAGTTATGACTTCTATTTATTCACCTATACTAATATTCCCGATAGTCTACTAAATTATTTCATATTTTGTTCATATCG
>NC_134482.1:15092405-15140367 GCF_964194025.1 Convolutriloba macropyga
ATTGAAATTACGGTTAATACCTGAAGGAAGTCAAGAATGACTTCCGATACTTTCCGATTTTTGATTTTAAAGTTACAGTTCGAGTTGAGAATGTCACAACCATTAAGCTATGATTGCGGGAACATAATGCTATATAAACCGACTGATTTGTAACTAATCTTGCCGCCAATTGAAACATTGATTAATACTTCTCTCTCTCTCTCACATCAATACTCAACTTATCAGGTTACTGTGCCCAGCCAAACTCACAGCTGCACACAAAAAATTTTTCTGCAGGGCTGTCAAACAAAAACAGAGACAAAACAGCAAAGGGACAAGACACTGCCAAAGAGACCAAAAAGGGCCGAAGAGACGAAAGCCAAAACGAGAGAGCAAAGGAGAGTCCAAAAAGAGAGCAAAAAGAGAGCAAAAAGAGAGCAAAAAGAGAGATCAAAGCCAAAAAGAGAGAGCAAAAGAGAGAGCAAAGAGTCCGAAAAGAGTAGCTAGCAAGGATCAGCAGGGTGAAGTTCCAGACCCTAGTTTTGAAGGAGTCTGTTTGAGTGCCGGCAAAGTGCCAAACCAAGATTCAAAACATTAATGGTTCTAAATTTGTAAAAAGCTACTTTCCTAAAAGTTAGCTTATTGGTTGTGACGCGCGTGCATTTCCGGATACCGTTCGGACATTTTTTTTGAAAAAACGCAACCTAATCGAACACCGTTCAATTTTTGAAAAAGCGTTGATTTGCTGAACATCGTTCAGATTTTGATTTTAAAACATTGTAATAAACCTGTAGAGCAGCGCAAAACTTAAACACTCTACAAATATGGTTGAACTTGATTGAAAAATGATAGTAACTTTGAAGAAATAATCATGCTAATAAGGGGCGATACATGTAGAGACTGCCCTTGAGTCTGTGAAGTTATTGCAACCTGGGTTCCGCTAAGGATAACACCCGACGTAGAAGATCCTTTTACAGTCAAACCTTGTAAGGACGTGGCCTGGCCGTTTCTCAGTGACCAGTAATGACATAGACAAGAGGGAATTGTGTGCGTGTAGGACCTTTTGTTTGCCGACCTTTTAATCGTAGTTCTCCAAAGAGTTGGTTTTTGTATGAAAGTAACGAGTGAAAAAGTGTTGAATTGATAAATTGATTAGAGAGACTAATTTTTGCTTTGAATTGATAGACTGGTTAGACAAGATATGAGTGATAAGAACGAACGTATCCAATTCAGCGGGAAAGAAGAAGAATTTTTGTATTTTTCGGAGCAATTTGAAGCTCGCATTTTTGTCCTTAAGTTGTACAAGGTACTTGATGGTAGTAGTACATTTGAAGATTATGTCCCATCTACACGCCCTAACGCTTCACGAGCCGAAAAAGACGCAGCTATAGATAAAGGGAGAAATTTTTAAAGAAAAACAAATGCAAATACGGTATGAGCTTGTTTCGGCGCTAGACAAGCAGTCAGTTCTTTATCTTAGGCCATATAAAGAAATGGGGCTCAAGCTTGGGATGTGTTAACTAAGAGATTCCGTAGCTTTGAGAGACCTAGATTACAAAAGTTAGTAAGCGAACTCACTAGCCTTGTTAAAAGAGACGACGAAAGTCTAATCGAGTATATAACAAGAGCAGAGGAAGTACAATTTATTCTTAACCAAGTCAACGATGATTTGAGTGAAAAAATGTTCACATCAATTCTACTGAAAGGTCTCCCGGACGAATTTGATAATTTTGTCACGCTTGTTAATTACGGTAGTGAGGATAAATCACTTGATGAGTTGAAGCGAGATGTGATCAACTTCGACACTGAGCGAAGAATAGAGAGTGATAGGAAAAACGCAAGTGAAAGTGTCTTCCTAACAAAGCAGAAGAGGTGCCATAACTGTAACAAATTTGGACATATTGCAAAATTCTGTCTGAGATTTGTGGCCGAGGTACAGTTGCATTTTTAGTTAAGAATAGTAATCAGGTTAATAGAAAAATTATCTTAGAGAACGCCTTGTTTATACCTGAAAACTCACACAGTCTAGTGTCTATTAGTAAACTTAGAGAAACAGGAGCTGAAGTTTTGATAGGACCAGAACTAAGCATAATTGAAAAAAGCGGTCTAGAGTACCCATTTAGGCAGGAGAAAAATTGGTTCATTTGGAACTTTAGTGAGATTGATAAAACTTGCAAAGAAAATTGCCTGCTGTCCAGTAGCTTAAACATGTGGCACAAAAGATTGGGTCATAACAATTTTACGGACCTTAGCAAACTAGTTGAACACGTTGAAGGAATGCGTATCAGCGACAGTTCGGTAGATGTATGTGAGATTTGTGAGTTAAATAAGGCCAAGAAACAACCAATAGCAAAAGATTGCACAACAAGAGCACAAGCAGTGTTGGACATTGTGCACACAGACATCTTAGGGCCCATTACCCCCGAGGCTGTAGATGGCCACAAGTACGCGATAGGATTTGCTGATAGCTTCAGTAGATATTGTAGGGTTTACTTTATGAAGTCAAGGGACGAGATTCTAGAGAAATTTTAACAATTTTGTGCAGAGGTATGCCAACCTTTAACTTTAGTTTCAGACGGTGCAAAAGAGTACATATCTAGCGACTTTAAAAATTTTGGCCGGCTAAAAGGAATCAGGCTTGAGAATTCTGCGGCTTACACGCCACAAGAAAATGGTAAAATTGAAAAACTTTGGGACGTCACTGTAGGAACTGCTAGATGTTTAGGAGATCAGGCTTCTTTAGAGAAAAAGTATTGGACTTATTCGCTCAACATGGCGTTCTATTTGAAAAATTTTTGCTATCATTCGGCAATAAAGAAAACCCCTCACGAAGCCATGTATGCTGAGAAACCAAATCTTAGTTTCATGAAAGTGTTCGGTTGTGTTGCTTACCCTTTCATAGAGAAACAGTTCAGAAACAAAAATGACAGAAAAGCGAAGAAGGGAATTTTCTTAGGTCATGCACTCGATAGTAGATCTTTTCTGATAGGAATAGAAAACGATCGCGGTGAGCTTAAGGTTCAAAAAACAAGGAATGCAAGGTTCGATGAGAACAACTATTACTTCGGAGTGAATGAACAGGCAAATCTAGAACATGAGGTAAACAAAGAGATGAGTGAAATAGTTTTTTTAAGTGAAATTGTTGATCAAAATTTGTTACCTAAAAACGCAAAAGATGCGCTCAAGAATGAAAACTGGAGGAAGGTAATGCAGGACGAATATAACTCACTGAGCGAAAATAAAGTTTTGTGTCTAGTTGAGGATAATGGAGCAAAATTAGTGGGTAGTAGATGGCATTTTGGAGTTAAATATGGTCCGATGGGGAGATAAGTAGATTCAAAGCAAGGTTCGTGGCCAAAGGTCACAGTCAAGTCTTAGGGAAGGATTTTCATGAGACATACTCATTAACGACTAGGTTGTCAACAATTCGTTTAATTGTTAGCTTGTCTGTTCAAAAAGGGTCGAAAGTAAGACAAATGGATATAAAACGGCATATTTTAATGCACCTATAGCTGAAGAAATTTACATGAAATAACCAGAAGGTTTTGAGCAATTAGACAAAAAAGAAAACCTATTATTTGTTTAATGAAGAAAAGTTTTTACGGTCTTAAGCAGTCAGGAAGGAATTGGTATCTTACATTTAGGAACCTTTTGGTAGCTAAAGGTTTTGAATCTTCGGTTCATGATAATGGTTTGTTCATAAAAAAGTGAAAGACAATTTCAAGGCGCAGTTTGTTTGTGGGTAGATGATATAATAAGCTGTGAATTTCAGGAAAACTTCTCGGCTTGGTTTGAGAGTGAGCTGTCTAAGGATTTCAAAATAAGTGATTGTAGGGATCTTTGTTGGTTTCTTGGAATGAAAATTGTGAAAAAGGAAAATTCAACTGAAATCAACCAAGAACAGTATATTGAAAAGCTGTTAGAGAGGTTTGGACTAGAAAACTGCAAATCAGTAGAGACACCACTTGCAGAAATAAAACTAACAAGAGAAGACTGCCCTCAGGAGAAGACTGCCCTGATTATAGAAATTTAGTGGGTTGCTTGAATTATTTAGCTTGCTCAAGTAGACCAGACATTGCTTTTGCAGCAAATTTCCTAAGTTTATTGTTGAAAATCCAGGGGAAAAGCACTGGAAAGCCGGAAAAAGAGTTTTGAGATACCTCAAAGGTTCTAAGTCAAAGAGTTTAGTTTTTAGGAGGGGAGACAAGTTAACCTTAGAGTGTTTCTCGGATGCCCGATTGGGCGGGAAATTGAGACCATAGGAAAAGCACTTCAGGATATTGTTTCAGACTTAGTAGTACCTCAGCTGTTGTCAGCTGGTCAACAAAGGTTCAAAGATGTGTTGCTACATCAACGGCAGAAGCCGAAATGAATTCCTTAGTAGAGGCAACAAAGGAGGCCATTCGCTTGAGAGATCTGCTTCAGGACTTAAGCGTTGAGGTGCAAAAACCTATTCAGATTTTCGTTGACAACCAGGCATGCATAGCGCTCAGCAAGCAGTCCATTCACTATGGAAAAACAAAACACTTTGCACTTAAACTTCATTTCATAAGGGAGCTTGTAGAAAGGGGAGAGCTAGAATTGAAATACTTGCAAACTGACCTCATGATCGCAGATGTCCTCACCAAGGAGTTAGGGAAAACAAAACACGCTAGATTTTTGCGCGGCTCTCTTAGGTGACACCCAACCCGAAAGGAGGGATGAAGGAAGTCAAGAATGACTTCCGATACTTTCCGATTTTTGATTTAAAAGTTACAGTTCGAGTTGAGAATGTCACAACCATTAAGCTATGATTGCGGGAACATAATGCTATATAAACCGACTGATTTGTAACAATTCTTGCCGCCAATTGAAACATTGATTAATACTTCTCTCTCTCTCTCACATCAATACACAACTTATCATATGACATAATTGCCGTTCAAATTGGAGTGGATATCACCGTCAGTCATGCCCAAATCATTAAGCAAAATTGGGCAGAAGGAAGTCCAATGACAACACAGCCACAAGAAAGGGGTTCAATACAGCTGAAAAAACTGCAGAAACTGAAATTACGGTTAATACCCTACAAAAAGACAATGAAACTAATAGGTCGAATTATAGATTGCCATATGGCAACTAATAAGCTATGATAGCCACAAATAATCGGAATGATATGAGCCCCATAAACATAACGCTCAATAATGAAAAGATGATTTCTAAAATGCTTCAGGACTCTGGCAGCAAGTGTTTTTGCTGACCTTCTCACTCTTAAATATTTCATGTTAAATTGCTTCACATTAAAATGTTCAGAGGAAAATTTAGACGAATTGCGAATATATTTGAACAATAAAATTGAGAAGCTAGGAAGCCTAAAAAACACCAGTTCAATACAGGGATAAGAAACTTAAAAAACTAGATTTTTCCGTATTAAACCACATAATTCGATGATACGTGTTCGATCATTTATTAACCAAATTAGCACAACTTCGTCTTCAGAAAGGTTAATTAAATTGAGTCACAAATCAATCTCTTATAAACTCAGAAACAGCGAAAAGTATATAGTTCTACAACTAACACCACGCATTACAAAATCAGAAAATCAAGTCAAGAAATAATTTCCCAACATTTTTAATGAGAAAAAGGAAGGACTAATGTTCCCAATGCACCTACCATCTATACTAAGGGATGAAATATAATAATTTTAGTTTTATCAAAAAACTCTTGACCTGTTCAAATGAGAACCTCAATTCGCCATTTTTGATAACAGTCAAAAATACCAAAAGACAAAACTCGCTCTCTGTTCAAAAGTAACAAATAAACCAACAGACAAAACAAGTATAAAATGCCTCATGTCGGTTCGCTGTTTAAAACAATTTTGCCTCATCTAGGATCAAAAGCGTCACGGAAAACGGCATACTTCCATCGATTTGAAGATTGCGTAAAACCAAATAAAATTTGCAGCTTCTACATCGTTAGCGGAGATGTGACATATGAGTGTAAAACCGGTTTCTGATGCTTAACATATTTGCCAGCTGAGTAGCAAAACAATAGCCTACCCTCTCGTCAGATCTTGTCAAATTACTAAAATCTTAAACAACACTAAAAAAATTACAATCTTTTGTGGGTTTTGTGCACCACCTCGGAAAAATCCTCTCAAATCTTTTACAAAAAATTTTCCCTTTGAAACCACTTCTGAAAAAAACACCAATATTATTTGATCAGAAAAACATTCAAAATCAATTTATTGCTCAGAAGCAATAAACAACAAAACTTTAAACCAAACCGTGAAACGCGAATCGAAAGCACTGCCTCAAGAAAATTTTTAAGTGTACAACTTTTGCATTTCATTTCTAATTGGAGGCAAACAGTTGAATTTGCGTCCCTATTCCCAAATTCAGTGGAGGAAAGACATAGCGTTGACGAATTCGAACTATGTATAAAGGAAGTTGTTTGTTCGGTCAAATTCTTTAATTACTAATTTTTTCGTAAACCATTCGAGGTGACCACAGACAGAGCATTGCTTTCTGTTATGAGTGAACACCACTTAAACAGGTTTCAAAATAGCCTACTAACAAGGCGGATTGACCGTTTATTCTTTTTCAGTTTCTCAATTAATCCTCTGCCAGGATCAAAAATGCGATTTGTCGACTACATCTCTAGCGACCCACAACAAGATGCAGCGCAATTTTCAATATACGATGATTAATTTTCAGTTTCGATTCGTAGTTTCAATTGGACTCAATAAACGCATCTGCAAAAGGTATCGTTTTAACAAGCAAACTGCAATTTTTCGTAAAACCAACAAATGCTAGTATTAATGACGGAAGTAGAAATACTGAATATTGAATTTATTTGAGGGGCATAAACAAGATTCAATTTATACTATCGTATATTAGACGGATTTCATTACAGAAATTTAAAAATGCAAAAATTCGGATCATATTAATGATAGTTTGAAGCGGGAGGCTGCAGTTCCGCTTTCTGCCCAAAAAAACAATTCAAATCAGTGGGTCCCCATTTTTTTTCTCAATTTAAAAATGCAGCGGAAAAAAATAGCTGTCTTGCCGACGTCAGAGACGGAAGATAAGACACTCGAAACAATTTAATGAATTTTTCCCTCAAAAAGACGTTTCACGACAAGGCAGGACTATCAACAAGATACGACACTACAAAAACCCCAAAAAAAGGGGTCAATGCTACTGAAAATTGACCTTCTCACTATTGAATATTTCATGTCAATTTGGCCGAATTAAAATGTTTTGAGAAAAAGTTTGAAAAATTACAAACATTTGTGAATAATTAGTATGCCTAAAAAGTACCAGTTCAAAACAAACATAGAACAACTTAAAAATCTAAAAATTGATCTGAATAAGTGCCGTTTTTGCAAAATAAGAGATGGAGTGGTTGGTATACAAATTCATTACTCAAACTGGGAAAATGCCACTATCTAATAAAAGGGATGCAATTCAATTTTAAATTCTTGAGCAACACTAAAAAAAATTTCAATCTTTTATGTTTTACGCGCATCACCTCGGGAAAATCCTCCCTAATCTTTTACACTAGTATTTCCCGTTTAAACCACTTCTGAAAAAAACACAAATTTATTTGAACAGAATAACACCCAGAATCAGTTTAATGCCATAAAAAAATCCAAAGGGGCAAAAATTTAATCCAAACCGTGAAACGTGAATCAAAAGCACTGCCTCAAGAAAAATTTTAAGGGTACCACTTGAGCATTTTAATTCCGATCAGTGGTAAACACTTGAATTTGCGTCCCGATTCCCAAATTCAGCAGGAGAAAGATATAGCGTTAAAGAATTCGAACTAGTTAGAGTTGTTTGGTCCGTCAAACGCTTTATTTGCTCTCTTATTCGTAAGACATTCGAGGTGACCACAAACTACCGAGCATTATTTTTATTATGAGTGATCATCGCTCAGACAAATTTCATTATAGTCTTCTAACAAGGAAGATTGACCGTTTATTGTTTTCCAATTTCAAAATTAATCTTCTGTCAGGATCAAAAACGCGATTTGTTGTCTACATCTCTTGCGACCTACAACAAGATGCAGCAAAATTACCAATATACGGTGAAAAATTTGAAATTTTGCTTCGTAATTTCAACTGCACTCAAATAAAGCATCTGCAAAAATATTTTGTTTGAACAAACAAACTGCAATTCCTTGCAGAGCCAAAACATGCTAGTATAAATGACGCAAAAAAAATACCAAACATATTGAATGTTTTTGGGGAGCATAAGCAAGACTTAGTTTTTACTATCTTATATGAGACCAATATCATTACAGAGACATTTGAAAAGCGACAATTCATAGAAAAGCAGATCGTATTAATTACAGTCTGAAGCGTGAGACTGCAGGTCCGCTTTCTGCCCAAAAAACAATTCAAATCAGTCGGTCCCAAATTTTTTTCTTAATTCAAAAATGCAGCGGAAAAAAAGTAGCTGTCTTAACAACGTCCGAGAAGGAAGATAAGACATTCGAACTAGTTTAATGAATTTCTCCATCAAAAAGACGTTTCACGACAAAGCAGGACTTTCAACAAGACAGGACACTACAACTAGACCCACCAAAACCAGATATTTCAACGCAACCCCAAAAAAAGGGTCAATGCTACTGAAATTTGACCTTCTCACTATTGAATGTTTCATGTCAATTTGGCCGAATTAAAATGTTTTTAGGAAAAATTAGAAAAATTACAAAAATTTGTGAACAATAAAAATGAGACGTTAGGAAGCCTAAAAAGTACCATTTCGAAACAAAGATAGAAGAACTTAAAAAACTAAACTTTCCGTATTAAACCCTATATTTGGATAATAGTTTTTCGATAGTTTAGTAACCAAAATAGCACAATTTCGCTTCATAAAGGCTATTTAAATTGAGTTGCTATTCCCAAATTCAGTGGAGGAAAGACATAGCGTTGACGAAATCGAACTAAAGGAAGTTGTTTGTTCGGTCAAATTCTTTAATTACTAATTTTTTCATAAACCATTCGAGGTGACCACAGACAGAGCATTGCTTTCTGTTATGAGTGAACACCACTTAAACAGGTTTCAAAATAGCCTACTAACAAGGCGGATTGACCGTTTATTCTTTTTCAGTTTCTCAATTAATCCTCTGCCAGGATCAAAAATGCGATTTGTCGACTACATCTCTAGCGACCCACAACAAGATGCAGCGCAATTTTCAATATACGATGATTAATTTTCAGTTTCGATTCGTAGTTTCAATTGGACTCAATAAACGCATCTGCAAAAGGTATCGTTTTAACAAGCAAACTGCAATTTTTCGTAAAACCAACAAATGCTAGTATTAATGACGGAAGTAGAAATACTAAACATATTGAATTTATTTGAGGGGCATAAACAAGATTTAACTTATACTATCGTATATTAGACGGATTTCGTTACAAACATTTAAAATAGCAAAAACTCAGATCATATTAATGATAGTTTGAAGCGGGAGGCTGCAGTTCCGCTTTCTGCCCAAAAAAACAATTCAAATCAGTTGGTCCCAATTTTTTTTCTCAATTTAAAAATGCAGCAGAAAAAAATAGCTGTCTTGCCGACGTCAGAGACGGAAGATAAGACACTCGAAACAAATTAATGAATTTTTCCCTCAAAAAGACGTTTCACGACAAAGCAGGACTATCAACAAGACACGACACTACAAAAACACAAAAAAAGGGGTCAATGCTACTGAAAATTGACCTTCTCACTATTGAATATTTCATGTCAATTTGGCCGAATTAAAATGTTTTGAGAAAAAATTAGAAAAATTACAAACATTTGTGAATAATAAAAATGACACGTTAGTAAGCCTAAAAAGTACCAGTTCAAAACAAAGACAGAATATCTTAAAAATCTACAAATTGATCTGAATAAGTGCCGTTTTTGCAAAAAAAGAGATGGAGTGGTTGGTATACAAATTCAGTACTCAAACTGGGAAAATGCCACTATCTAATAAAAGGGATGCAATTCAATTACTAAATTCTTTAGCAACATTAAAAAAAATTACAATCTTTTTATGTTTTATGCGCATCACCTCGGAAAAATCCTCCCTAATCCTTTACACTAGTATTTCCCGTTTAAACCACTTCTGAAAAAAATACAAATTTATTTGAACAGAAAAACACCCAGAATCAGTTTAATGCTTTAAAAAAATCCAAAGGGAAAAACATTTAATCCAAACCGTGAAACGCGAATCAAAAGCACTGCCTCAAGAAAAATTTTAAGTGCACCACTTCAGCATTTTAATTCCGATCAGTGGGAAACACTTGAATTTGTGTCACGATTCCCAAATTCAGCAGGAGAAAGATATAGCGTTAAAGAATTCGAACTAATTAGAGTTGTTTGGTCCGTCAAACGCTTTATTTGCTCTCTTATTCGTAAGACATTCGAGGTGACCACAAACTACCGAGCATTATTTTTATTATGAGTGATCATCGCTCAGACAAATTTCATTATAGTCTTCTAACAAGGAAGATTGACTGTTTATTGTTTTCCAATTTCAAAATTAATCTTCTGTCAGGATCAAAAACGCGATTTGTTGTCTACATCTCTTGCGACCTACAACAAGATGCAGCAAAATTACCAGAATACGGTGAAAAATTTGAAATTTTGCTTCGTAGTTTCAACTGCACTCAAATAAAGCATCTGCAAAAAAGTTTTGTTTGATCAAACAAACTGCAATTCCCTGCAGAGCCAAAACATGCTAGTATAAACGACGCAAGTAAAAATACAAAACATATTGAATGTTTTTGGGGAGCATAAGCAAGACTTAATTTATACTATCGTATATGAGACCATTATCACTACAGAGACATTTTAAAAGCGACAATTCATAAAAAAGCAGATCGTATTAATTACAGTCTGAAGCCGGAGACTGCAGTTCCGCTTTCTGTCCAAAAAAACAATTCAAATCAGTCGGTCCCAAATTTTTTTCTTAATTCAAAAATGCAGCGGAAAAAAAGTAGCTGTCTTAACAACGTCAGAGACGTAAGATAAGACATTCGAACTAGTTTAATGAATTTCTCCCTCAGAAAGACGTTTCACGACAAAGCAGGACTTTCAACAAGACACGACACTACAACTAGACCCACCAAAACCAGATATTTCAACGCAACCCCCAAAAAAAGGGTCAATGCTACTGAAATTTGACCTTCTCACTATTGAATGTTTCATGTCAATTTGGCCGAATTAAAATGTTTTGAGGAAAAATTAGAAAAATTACAAAAATTTGTGAACAATAAAAATGAGACGTTAGGAAGCCTAAAAAGTACCATTTCGAAACAAAGATAGACGAACTTAAAAAAACTAAACTTTCCGTATTAAACCCTATATTTGGATAATAGTTTTTCGATAGTTTAGTAACCAAAATAGCACAATTTCGCTTCATAAAGGCTATTTAAATTGAGTCACAAAATAATCTCCCATCAACTCAGAAACAGCGAAAGATATACAGTTATACAATTAACACCACGCATTGCAAAATCAACAAAGCAAGTTAAAAAATTCACAAGAAGTACGATAAAAAAGAAAAAGGAAGAACGCAGGTTCCCAATGCACCTCCCACCTAAACTAAGAGATGAATTTAAAAAAATACTTCATGAGTCATGATGGAAAGCTCTCGAGCAAGTCAAATGAGAACTTCAATTCGCCAAATGTGATAACAGTAAAAAAAAAACCAAAAGACAAAACTCGCCCTAGATTCAAAAGTAACCAACAAATCAACCGACAAAACAAATACAAAATGTCTAATCTCGGTTAGCTGTTTCAAACTACTTTACCTGAGCTAGGATCAAAAACGTCACGGAAATTGGCATACTTCCATCGATTTGAAGTTCGCGTGAAACCAATTAAAATTTGCAGCTTTTACATATTTAGTGGAGATATGACATATCGCTATAACACCAGTTTTCGATGCTTAACATATTTGCCAGCTGAGTTGCAAAAATGATAGACTACCCTCTTGTCAGATCAGAAAATATTAATTATTTTTTGAATGACATAATGTTGTTGAGCAAAGGAAGCTGTGACAATCACATCATTTAACTGAAAAAATGCCATAAGTAATTACGAAAAGAAAATCTACAAATGGATCTGAATAAAAGCCATTTCTCAAAACAAGAGATGGAGTGGTTGGCATACAAATTCATTTCCCAAACTGGGACAATTTGACTATCTAATAAAAGGGATACAATTCAAATACTAAATTCTTGAGGAACACTAAAAAACATACAATCTTTTATGGATTGTGTGCACCCCTCAGAAAAATCCTCCCTAATTTTTTCCAATAATTTTTCCCAATGAAACAACTTCTGAAAAGCACCAAATTTTTTTGGTCAGAAAAACATTCAAAATCAATTATAAAAATACTCAAGCTATAAAAAATGCTCAGAGGGCAACAAACAACAAATATTTAATCCAAACCGTGAAACGCAAATCAAAAGCACTGCCTCAAGAAAAATTTTAAGTGTACACTTGAGCATTTCAATACTGATCGCTGGAAAACAGTTGAGGTTGCGTTGCGTTCCCAAACTCAGTGGACGGAAGATATAGCGTTAACGAATTCGAACCACGGCCCACAGAGCATTGTTTTCTGTTTTGAGAGAACATCGCTCAAACAAATTTCAGAATAGCCTACTAACAAGGAGGACCAATCGTTTATTGCATTTCAATATCACAATTAATCTTTTGCTAGGATCAAAAATACTATTTGTCGACTACATCTCTTGCAACCTACAACAAAATGCAGCGAAACTATCAGTATACGATGAAAAATTTGAGGTTTTGCTTCGTAGTTTTAATTGGACTCAAAGAAGCATCTGCAAAAAGAAATTAGTAAACAAGCAAACTGCAATTTTTGCAGCGCCAGCACATGCTAGTATAAATGACGCAAGAAGGAATACTAAACTTGTTAAATGTATTTTTGAGGGGCAAAAACCAGACTCAATTTATACTATCGTATATGAGACGGAAATTGTTACAGAGACAATTAAAAAAGCGGAAAGTTTGGATCAGATTAATGACAGTCTGAAACCGGAGGCTGAAGCTCCGCTTTCTGACCAAACAAACAATTCAAATCAGTCAGTCCAATTTTTTTTCATAATTTAAAATTGTATCGAGAAAGTGATAGCTGTCTTAACGATGTCAGACATGGAAGATGAGACACTCGAAACAATTAAACAATATTCTCCCTCAAATGTACGTTTCAAGACAACGCAGGTCTATCAACAAGGCACAACACTAAAACTAGACCAGCCAGCACTAAATACTTCAGTCACATGCGTAACCAACCTTGCAACCAAAAAACACATTTTTTCAGTGGTGCAATCAACTTTGCACTGTCAACGATATTTACTCTGTGATGACACTATTCGAATGCCTCACATCCAGAGATGCTGTTATGAAACAAATCAGGGATTGTTTATTGACAGACAGCGATGATAGATGTCGACAGATCTCCCCTTACATTCAATCTTTTAGAGGGATCTGCACGTTAAGAGCGGAACTCCGTTGACAACAGAATCGCAATGCCGAACACCATTTTTGACCCGTATGTGAATTGATCACAGTCTTCATCCCGGGGGCTGGAGGATGACAGATATTGTTGTTCATGTGTGATGACCCTACATGAACAAGCACATTTTATCAAAGACCACAAGAAGCAACTGTTGTGTAAAAAATGGTAAAAACTTGAAACCAATTACACGTCATTCAAAATGAGAACCCTTAAAAGTGTGAAAGTCCCTAAAGAAGAAAATCAAATCAAATTCAGAGGACCAGTCTTTAATGATACAATCAAGAAATGTACTTCTTGCATGCTTGGATAGATTATCAAAACTTCCAACAGCAGTGTTGTTTTATTTGATAGAGCTAACGCAATTAATATTCAAAATTTTCTGTATACTATTACATTCAGAACTGTATACTATTACATGTAGTACCAGACGCCCATAGTGTGGACCATAAACGGTGTCAAATTGGGCAACAAATCAAATTATTCTGTAAACAGATTAATTTAGATTTAATCGCGGCGCCAAGACATGATCATAGAGCAATTGGTTTAGTAGAGAGGCTATTACAACTGTTAGGGGATCATAAAACGCTAAATCACAGTTTAATTGAAAAGCATCAGTGAATTCTATAAAATGTCAGCTGGGATTATGCAGAGAAAAGTCCGTTATTATGTCTCCTTTTGAGACACCTTTCGGCAGGAATCAAGTTATCCGTTACAAATCACAAATACAGTTCCAAATCGCGAAAAGCTGAAATAAAAACGCTTACTTGAAAAGCATTTTGACTTACAAACGCTTACAAACGATCATATGGGACAATTTGAAAGAAGAGGACAAATGGGGACAACAAAGAACAGAGCAATTGGCTCGACATTAACAGATCAAAAGCAATAAACAATTCAAACAAACGAAAGAACGAGGATACTCAAAGGAATCCCGTTTTTTCAAGAACATGGGCAAATCAGAATTGCGGATGCAGTTAACAAGGACTGAATCATGGGTAACACCAAAATTAGCTCAAAAATATCCCTAATCAAACAGATCTAAGAAAAGCCTTGATAGATTTTACATATGCTGGAATATATGTTGTAAGATCTGATGGTTTGACTTCAGTGATAAAAGAGCCGTGAATGCCTATAGAAACCACAAAAAACACAGACTGTGCTTAATTCTGCACAAAAGTTGAGAGAAATGCAGCGACGGCAGATTACGCTAAAAGACTTGAGTTGGTTCTGACGGGAAAAAATACAAAAGAAAAAAATAAAAACCATATTCGAGACCTCGAAAAGTTGAAAGGAGGCACCAACTTTAGCTGACTCAGAGTGAAGGGCAATGCGAGCTGCACATTTTCAATACACTCAGAAATTACACCCGAACTGCAAGTTCGCTAACCAGCAAAACCCTAAAAGATTCATGAACAGCGCAGCAAATTAGTATTCAAAGTACAACGCACACAATCAATGAGCAAACAGTATTGTCAGTACATAATCCTGCAAAGAAAACCGGATGCTTCAAAAATGAAGGAATTCACAAAAACGAAGGAAATCTTCTGCAGAAATTACTGACACCGACATTTCCAATGAATCAGTAGAAACCTGTCCCCAGCCATACAACAGTCATCGTCGGGAGCCCCTTCAAAACAAAATCGCCGCCAAAACTTAAAAGAAAAAACAACGCCGCAACAAACTATTCCTTGTTGCAAACATTTGAGGTCTGACTCAACAAGCACCAGCATCGCAACTTCGAACAGGATGCTGTTCTCCAGCACAGCCAGCGTAAGCTTATCCATTACATCCACACATTTCTTTTAAAATACGAAGAACCATCAATGACAGTCTAACAGACGGAAAGAAATTCTGATTCTGACATCTACTAAACTAATACCCTTTTGCAAAACCTATGAGGAAAGAACAAAATAATTATCATAACCAGTACATATTTTAATAATTTTCTCTTACAATTAAAAAAAACAAATCAGATATTTGTTTTTTTTTCTGGCTGGAAGGAAATGTGGTACAAAAGTTAGCACCACCCTCCTTCTATAGTTCTAAAGAATTTATTTTCATTGTAATTGATGTATTTAATTTATGCAGTTGTTCTTTGCTTTAAATTTTTTAATTCTTAAATTGGTGATGTCTGTGCATTTCTATAGTTTCAAGGGTATGACTCAGAGTCTGTCCGCGTTTGTTTCACCCTGTCTGTATATTTTGTATACAGATTAGTTCAGCTCAGAAGGTGATATGATCAGTTTTGCAGTTCCAGTTCATAATTTGGATTTTAAGTGTTTTCTCATTATCCAGCTTTAATTGCTCTCTTCTCAAATTTCTAATTTGCCAAGCTCAGGACTATGTAACTAACCAAAACAAATTGTAGTGATTTGATCAGCAAATACACCCTGAGTTCCCAAATTTGGTTTGGCGACGCAAAACAAACATTCAAAATCGTTCAATTTGAAGAGTTTGATTGAAGTCATAATTAATACGAATTCCCGACGCAAGTTTATAAGCATTCTCAAATTTTCCAATTGATTTGTCTCGGATTGTTGATATATCTAAAACCATACACTTTTAGAAAAACTATCTACATTTTCATTGAAATAACCACTTTCGAAGTTGCCTTGTTTCCCCCAAAGAATTAGCCCTCAAAAAGATATAGGATTACGGGGGTAAAATTATGTAAGATTAGGAAGCAATGCGGGGTAATTGGGGCTATTTTTAGATTTTACCCCCAAAAAATTTACCACCCCAAGAAGATGTAAAATTAGATGGGGTTGATTTAGGGGGCAAATTGATGTAAGATTAGTGGCATGATGGGGGAATGGTTAGATCTGACCCCCAAAAATTCTACCCTCCACAAACATGTAAGGATAGGGGTTAAGTTTAGGGAGATGAAACAATATATGGTTATAGGGGTGATGGGGTAAATTTTTAGTTTTTCAAAAGGGATGTCAGACTAGTAGGCAACTTTAGGGGGGCAACCATGAAAGATAAGAGTGTAATGCGGACTAAGTAGGGAATTTCGAATTTAACCGACCGCCATCTTTGCCATACAAAGGGGAGTAAGTTTAGGAGGGTGATTTTAGGAGGAAAAAACATTGTAGGATAACAGTGGTAACGGGGAGTAAGGGGCAAATTGTTGTTTTTGGCCCCAAAATTACCGCCCAAAATACGTAATAATATAGGTTATTTTTGGGGAGTTAAAACGTTGTGAGATAAAGTAGGTAATGGGGAGTACAGGGTGTTTTTAGGATTAACCCACAAAAATACCCCATCCCCACACCCCCCAAAACCTTATGTTTAGTAGTAATTTTAGATGCCTAACGAGTGAGGGGGCAAAATGTTTATTTCATATACATTGGATGGCTAGTACTGGACAAGGTTCAGTGTTCAGATGGCTCAGGAAAACCGAGTCAGGGGACAGGTTGTGGGTTCAGGGCAGTCGGTCAGCGAATCTGGAGCTAAATTATTGTAAATGAGGGGCTGCCAAAAGGTGTAAAATGATGCGGGGTATTGGACAAACACCCCCCGCCCTCCGACTCTTGCAACGTTTTACCCCCATTACCCCCTACCCTTGCATGGTTTTAACCCGCATTACCCCCTACTCACACACTTTTTTTACTCAACCCTCCCCCCAATTACTCCCATAACCCCCCCCCCCCCCCTGTTGCATGAAATTACCACCATCACCCACCAAAATGATATACTTGTTTTGAGGGGATTGGGTAACAATTCCCCCACTTACCAACGTAATTTCACATCTTTTTTGAGGTAAAATTTTGACACGGGCAAGGTACATTGTCACCGGTCTCATCAATGAAGTTGACTTGTTTCATTAAAATAACCACTTTCGAAGTTGCCTTGTTTCCCGATTCGAGGGTTCAGCGACTGTAAGTGGACATTTTTGTAAGAAATCCGTTGAATGTGCTAAAATTATGTAAGATTTGTGCTGATAGCTCTTGTAAATTGTTATGATATTGAAAATTGAATGATAGTCGCTGATTCCGCTGAATTCAATTATTTCAGCACATATCTTACATAAAATCAGCATTTGGTTCAGACCTATGTTACAAAATTTTAGCACTTGTAAAAAATTAAAACTCGAGTTGAGCAGCCTTCATATATAATTTCAACATCAGCTTTTTAAATGTAGCTTTCAGTACTTGATTTTAATTGCTACCGTGAGCTCATCAGCTCCCCACCCCAAAGAAGCATCATCAGCTGGTTGACCAAATAAACTTGTTTCAATAATCTGCTCTTCGTCTTTTCTATCCAATATTCTAGTGTCCTTCAAGTGTTTCGAATTATTTCTTCTTGGGTTATTTTTCTCTCATAGAGATGATATTCATTTTTTTTCTCATTAAAGACAATTTCTCGTTAAAATTAGACGCTTTATATCTTCTTGTTAGTAACAGTTTTGAATTTTAATTTTGAGTTAATTTTAATTTCTTTTCGTTCTGTACAGAGACATCAGCGTCACATTAGAATTTTCACATGATCAAAATCAGTGCTCTATGAGTTTTGTTCATTTCCGAGGGGTCGGAGTTTGATGCCATGAATGTGGAATGTATATGATGATCTAAAGTAATGGTCTAGAAACGAACATTGACAATCAAACGAATTTCATCTGCGATTAGTCAATTCATTGTTGACTCAAGCTACAGCAGGGGGTTAGCTCACCTTCATTAAACGTGGAGGCCCCCTCAGGAACCAGAAACAAATGGGGAGTTTTTGAAGACCCGAAAAGAGACAGTGCAAAAAACATGGCGAATTCATTTGATGGAAAGCCGTCTTTTTTGCTAACATCAAAACAGAACACTGTTCACAATTGTGAATAACCTATATTCACATAACTCTCACAAACACATTTGAGGATGATCCACAGAACGAAAGAGCAATAAAAATTACAATTTTAATGTCTCAACTGATTCGTGTCGGCTAGAAAAGACACATCGATGTATCCATACCAAACACAGTCTCTGGAAAAGCGAAGCGTTTGATCAGATTTCCTTTCACGGTAAATGTCCAAATATTGAAATGTGGATCTCAAGTATGTTATATCGAACATGAAACAACTGAATTAATTTTTCCAACACCTTTTTTTGAGCAAGAACAATCCAAATGGCTGCAACGAAAAAAAGTTGCGACGTCACCGTCCCTCCGTTCGTTGTGCAGCTGCGTGACGCCTATTTTTGACATCGGCTAAGATCTCATTAAGAGACTGAGTGTTTAGTCTTTTGCCTGCATGGTGTTGCGTCTGATAGCCGTAGACAAGTATTTTTGTATTAGACCTATCTGTAGAACGGGTATGCTAAGAAGAGTAGTAATTCGAAAAATTGTAATATTTTTCAATCATGATCTTCAGAAGATGAGGGAAAGTATGCCGGGGTCCAGAAAAAAAACCGATCTGAACATGTTATTGATGCTCTTTAATTACTATTTCTATCACGAAAGTAGAAAATACAGAATCAACCCTACTTTGTGATGCCAAGAGGAACGGAATCAGTTTTTGCGGAGACAATGCTTTGAAAAACATTGTGAAACCTTTGTAAATCAAATTGCGCATCAGTAAAAAATGCTTTAAGTCGTCATCAGACTTTATCATAGAGAAAAAAAGCAATGAAGTCTCAAGGAAGTACTTCACAGGAGTTTTGATGGCAATGGCAATGTATGTGTGGCTCTTCTTCCACCCATAGATTTATGCGACAACAAAAAATCATCATTAAGTAAGACGCCTATTACATGCTGCTTCAGTTTTTGAGAGATGTGCTCGAACGATCCCTGAAATCAAAACTTCTTAAGGATGCGACATAAGAAAGTGTAATCTAGTCTTAATAACAAAAATCGTAGAGAGAGAGAGAGGAGGAGGAGGAAATGTTTTGTTCAGTATATATGTGGCCGTGACCGATAGTCAACGGGTTGTGGGGTCCTTAGTAAATAGAAGTGAATGCTGCTAACAGTTGTTCAAAAAAATTGAAAAATTACTCTATCTTACTCCAAAAAGTGTTCAATGTGGTGGGGTCTGTCTTCAGCTCTTCAGCAATTTTTGCACAAATTGAATCCAATATCTCACATATTTAAAGAGAATTGCGCCACAAACTGCCGAACCAAATCAAAGCGCAGAAAACAGAGTTAATAACAGTTTGGTCCCTTCAATGCCAAACAATCTTTCCTTGAACAATAAAGGAAAACTATTTTTTCTCTTACAGTAGGAGATGGTTAAACTTGTTATTAGCTGAGAAGATGGTAAACAATTATTAAAGATCTCATCAGATTTGAACCCCTGTATGAGTATGACGACGTGCAGTAGTGAAAGAACGTTGAAAAAGCAAAACAAGTGAGAAACGTGCAAAAAATTTTGTAAATGAGATATATCAACAACCAAAAAGATTTATTTCTCTATACCCGGGTCGAGGTTTGCTCAAAAAAATAATGTAGGATTAGCGGTGTTTAGCGATGAAAAAAAAACTTTTTTCACCACAAAGCGCCCGCATCTTTTAAAGTTGAATGCATTCGTAGCGGTGAAACTTTGTAAGATTGGTGCTGAATTTAGAGGTGAATTTTTGTAAGATTTGCAATTTTAAGGATAAAATTTTTTTTCACAGCTTCGTGTTAGCGCTGAAAACTTTTTGTCACTGCATTTTGCTCGTAGAATGCGGTGAAAAAAAATTAAGCGCTACCACGAAGCTGTGAAAAAAATTTCAGCGCTATCGTCAATGCGGTGAAAAAAAATTTTCAGAGTTCCCAATAAATGGGGTGAAAAATTCAACGCTGATCGTACAAAAAATCACCGCAACAAATTTTTTAAATTACTTGAACCAGCATCCAGACTTGTTTTTAGCAATGACAAACCGGACAGCTGCAGACATATGTGCTAGAATCCATAAGCTCATTATCTGTCCAAAAGGTTACGCTCTACCAATTATTATAGATTATTTTATTATATCTTTTTAATTTTAAGAGTTTACTGATCATTCAGCAGTATTCTTGCATGTTTTAAAACAAACTAAAAGCTTTCTTCATTTTTTCAACACATTGATCGCATTGAGCGCAAATCTTACATTTTTTACTCAAATTTAACGCAAATCTTACATTTTTTAGCGATTTTGGCTGTGACACCTCGACCCGGGTACTTTGCCAAGAAAAATGAGTGTCGTACTGATTAAGTGTTTCCCGTTGAAAAGGTACATTATTGATCTACGGAAGAAAGGAGAAGATAAAGATGGCATTGCGCTCAGATACGACTAGGAGCGTTTGAGAGTTTCATCGATTTTTGCATGTGGGACAACATTTCCATTTTCTATTTGCCAATTTGCTTGATGAAGTGTGCATTGATTTCGAAGTGTTCGCTGAAGAAGTTTGTCCTTAAAACTTCGAGCCCTGTCTCCCAATGTTGCAAGGTGAATTTTTCGCAAGCAGAGGTACCACAAATATTCGCAAATGCTCGCATAGGTATCAAAACAGAATGAATATTTGGTGCATGCGTCGGTAAAAAAAACTTTTGTTCGGTGTGTTCAATTTAAAATTAATTTTCTTTTTGTTATGGAGTTGCCCTATGAGAGCACCGGATATCCGGAGATCCTTTTTCCAAAAGGTGAACAAAGACTAATAAAAGTAGAAAAGGTTACCTGTCAATATGTCTTCTGCGCTCGAAGAGCTAGGCCGTAAGCCTCAGAGGCTATACAGCGCCTTGTAAAAAAAGTAACAGCGAATCAATTGAAGATTCTTATTCTGACGTAATGTTTTTTATTAGGGGAAAACTCATTTTGAGGTTTTGCGTTGTTCCATACTCTGGTTCTGTTTGCAGCGATCAATAGTGTGAGTAGCAGTTGAGTTTATGGGGTCGCAGCCCCCGTATATGGCGATCCGTTTTCAGCCATAAGTCATTAAGATTTTTAGCTGTCTCTCTTAGACAGAAGTTTGATAGTTTAACGTTTAATAAGGTTTTTCCAATCATTGCAAGGGTTGCTTTGACAGACTGTTCTCCATGTAAGTCTTTGGTTTTTACTAGTTATCTCGGTAATTACAGTACTTAATTACAATTTAGAAGAAACTGATTTGTCCATAAATAATTAATTCAAATCAAACGGTTTCCAACTTAACGTTAATTGTCAGATTAAAAGAGTTTCAAAAACTGTTAGAATGTAAAACTTAATTTCTTTACAATTGTCTCAGAAATTTTTTTTTTAAATTTTAAAAAAATAGATTGAAAAACTAATCAAAAATTGGTCCGTGTATACAAACAACCTTTAGCCTATTTGCAACCTCAAATTTACATCGGTTAATATTTTTTTCAAATTTTTGTTAAGGTTTTTCATTTTTTGCAATATTTTTGTTTTTCTAGGGTAAATCAGACTTTTGCCCTAACCTAACCATCTCTATTTTGTTGATTTTTTCTATTTTGATTTGCCTATTTCACATCAAATTTTTTTTCGCCCCACGATTAATTGCAGGTCGTCGTGCATTGAATTTGAAAATCTTATTTACCCCACCAGGTCGACACTCTCTGTGCAAATCATGTCATCTGCATACCTTTTGAATAGATTCCCCCTTCCACAAGTTCCGCAGGATTGGTTGCAGCAGCAGTTACAAATTCAAACAACATATTACTGTTTGTAGTTTTGCTGTTTTGTAGCGTCTTCAATACAACTGTTTTTGAAAAAATCACTCTACTTCTTTTCCTCGGAAAGTCAATTTCCGTTAGCAAACACTGCGCGTCCTCTTTTGATCACAATCAAAATGAGCTTCACTCAGCGGAGCTTCTTGAGCTGATGACCCCAACGATTTCATCGACACGTATTTTAGTCAAACGGTCAGTGGTGCACCAATAGCTAGACAATCCGATTTACATGCTGCATGGCTTTGTACTTTAAAAATTCGTTTCTAACCGCTAGCCTTAATAAGCTTTTCATTGCAGAATTTGGGTTCTCTGGATCCAGGGTGCTTGATGAGAGTTCTTTCAGAATCATTTCTATAGCCTGTACAACCGGCACATTGGTCTACATTTTTTTCTTCTAATGTCATGTGATACTATTGCTCGTTATCATCAGAAGAAAGGGGCTCTAAAGTTTTTCTAGCATCTTTTGCGTTGGTTTCAGTGTTTGCGCCTGGTAATTTTTGGAAAAACTGCGACAAAAATCTATTTAAAATCTCAAAAATGCTTACTAAAAGAAAAACTCCATGAGGTATTTTTTGTAGTTTCTTTTGCTAAAATGCCTTGGAAGCTAACTGGTGAAAAATTGATCTGAGTCTTTGGATTGTCGCTATTTTCTTGCTGCTTCATCAATTGTTGCAGGTTATTATTATCTGTTTTCCAGTATGATTACTTCTTTGTGCGTTTACTTATTAATCTCGAAGAATCCACAGCCTTGGTCCAACGATACCAACCACAGAACCCTCGCCTTTATATAATGATGTTATTTTTTCCTTCCTCTACCAATTGGAGTTTCTCAAACATTTTTTGGTAGCCATGTTGCGGAAGCTTCCATTTCCAGGTTTATGATGTGATCACTCTAAAATTTGTTGCAGTCAGCTACTGAAATTTTTTTCCCAAATGAACTTCCCTAATTACAAGGTTCAAGAGAAATTATGTAGAAAATCTGGTTCCGAGGGTTTTATTTAGCTGATTTGCTGTTTTTCTCTGCTAACTAGCCTAGTTGTGTTGTAACTAAAACATCTTCCTGAAACAGCAGATTTTCGTTGAAGACGAAGTGGAAATAGTTGACAGCTGTAGAGAGTTAGGTAAAATTTAGGGTTGTGATAATGCAAAAAAAAACTTGTAGCCAGATCAATAGGACAGTAGAAGTGTCTGCTTAAAAGTCGCCGTCTCCTGCCAATGTTTCGCCTCGAATGGTTTATAAATTTTTCACTTCATCGGTCCATCATAAATTGACCTTCTTGTATCGTGCAAACCGATATTGAAGACTTAAAACTGAGATATCGGGTTGACAAACTAATGAAGGATGTAAGGATACACCAGGTTTAGTTCCAAAGTTCCACCTGCAGTCAAAAAGTAGTAGTGCAAACAATAGATGACATAAGTTCTGTTCTCATATTCTTCCTAAATCTACCCCTATATGTTTCAAGTTTTCCGTTGTACACTTGCAGTTTTTTTCAGCAGGATGTTCAGCAGGATGTTCTTAGGAGTCCAAGCGAAAGAGTGTGCAGTGTTTTTTCCAGTAAAAGACTTTACTTCCTGGAGCTCGGAAACTTAACAACTCTCGATTGAGGTCGTTGTTAATGAATTCTTTCATAGTTCAATTCAACATTAACCGCTATTGACCCTATTTAAGGTTTTCAAATAATATCGACAAAAATGTCGTAGTTAAGAATTCTCAAAATTAGCTTTTCCAAATATATGTTCTCAAAACTGAGAAACTTCAAATTAAAACTAAATTTTTGAAGAGAGGAATGATCTCTGAGAAAGATCGATATTGAGGATCTGGTTTAGCTGGTTTGCTGTTTTCTTTCGCTAAACTGTCTAGTTTTGCTGTCAAAAGAGCTCATTGAATTTTTTTTTGTTTTAAGAGTTTCAATGGAAAACTGTGCGGAGATTGTTTAGAATAAATATTGTTTTTAGTAAGGCAACAATTTAAAAAGTTGGGACTGACGTCGTTCTCAACGAACTATTTTCATAATTCAATTCAATACTCGATCTTAATTAGAATATTCAAAGATTAATGAAAATGATGTAGCAGATAAAATTTCTCAAAAGAGAAGAGTGCAAAAAAGGAGAAGAGTGCAAAGCAAACTGTGTTGCATGTTTCAAGTGTGGAACGTGGTTTCATCAAAGTTGTTGAGGGGTTCCTGCAACAGTTAGAACACTTATTAGCAACGTGAAGGGAATAGGCTGGATATGCGAACAATGTCTAATTGAATCTGACAACGAGGAAAACGGATTTTCGACTGAAATACAGCAGATAATCGACAAAGTATTTAAACAGTTTCAAAATCTCAAATTAAGAATGACAACGATGCACAACAAAAACGACTCTCAACACATTACAACTGATATCAACCGCTTGCGCCAATCTATTAGAGTGATTGGTTTTCCAGAAAGCAAAAAAACTAACTTGTACAAACGAAAGTCAGACAAAATCGAAAAAGTTGAAATTATAGCGCGATATTTAGGTTTCAACATCAGAATAAACTGAACAGCGAGGGTAGGAAAATATGACGAAAAAATTACTGAAAACAGAATGCTTACAGTGGAGTTGTCATCTAAATCCGAAAATGAGCTTTTAGCGACCAAAACTATTCAAGACAAGTTGGGAACGACAAAGAAGGTAGATATATTGCCTGACTTAACGAAACCTTAAAGGGAAAACGCAACAAAAGTCGTGAAGAAGCGGCGCAAGTTGCTTGCTTCTGGAGTTAACCCGAGGAACTGGAAGGTTAGAAACCTGGTTTTGCACCAAAACGAAGAGCCAGTTAACATCTGACTAGCATCGGCACTTACGGTCGGTACTCCGCATACATGCGGGAATTTTCAAAAAAATGAAGTTTCAAATCTGTGCACTGACATGGCAACCCTTAAACCAGATCTATGCTTGGTAAGAGAAACGTCGCTTGATGGTAATGCGGAAGGCAATTCAATTAATGCGACAAACAGTTTTCGACATAGATTTTGCAAGAACAGGCAATATCTGAGCTGGAGTGGTTTGCATATTTGTCAACAAAAAGAATAATGTTGAGTTTTTTGTTGAAACTAACCCGTTGGCTCAGATATATGAAATCTGTCTTTTTAAAGTTACATTTAACGATCCTCAATTTTTGTTGGATGTTTCTAATATCCACCGGATATCTCGAAGAGGGAACAGTTAACGCAATACCTCCTTTACAATATATTCTCGGCCGTTGCTGTTGAGTACTCAAATAGACCATATTTTGGCAGAGATAATAATCTTAAAAATTTTACCATTTTAATGAGCCTGATCAATCAATCATTTATTGAATGTGACGCTCGACAGAATTCTAACAAGCAAACCTTATCTGTATAAAGAAACAGCTGTTGTCAAGACTTATTTTTAGTCATATCACCATGAAGTTATGTTTTATCCAGAGAACCAATGCCTCTAGAGGTCAAAAGTTGTGTATCGAAACACAAGCAAAGCGAATTGCATATGTTTTGGTTTAGCACTAGATGGAATGGACCTAAGTTTCATAATTAACATCAGAGACCCGAGTATTGCGCTGGATTGATTACTGGAGATGCTGCAAGGCACATTAGACATGATTTGTCCTAAACATTTAGTTAAGATGCCTTACGAAGATCAGAATTATATAACATCAGAAGTAAATCTTTTACATACGCAAAAGTACAAAATGAAGAAAAAATACAAAAACACAGGTCGAATTGATAACTGGATTAAGGAGAAAGTACAAAAAATTTTGACCTCAGGCAGAAAAATTAGCAAAAAAGGGTAGAAAGAAGTGAACGGTTTAACTTCCAGACATGAAAAGAAAAAACATATTCTAGAAACACCCCAAAATCTTAACGACTACTCTACACAAGTCAACACGACGACCTGCTATAGAGTCCCGTCAAATTAAGAGTGCAGCAACTCAGAAGTGCCATTAGTACCACTGCGACAAGTGTATGAAGAAACGCGAAGAATGAAAATCACCAACAGAGAACCAGATTGTTTTCCCTTTTGGGTTTGGTCAGAGAATGCGCATTCTTTGGCAAGAACGACCTGGAACATTAATAACACTTTGCTTCATTTGGGAGTAGTAACTGAACGATGGAAAAACCTTCCCTCTGCCAAAGGTGAAAAAACCAAAGAGCACGCATGGCCATAGACCTATATCTATAACGTCAGTTATATCAAGACTCAAAGAAAAAATTCTCCTCAAAAACTTTATATCGGATAAGTACGGCGAATGGCTACCGAGAAATCAGCGTGGCTTCCAAAAAAAACTTCGTCAACAAGTGCGCTTTTGAGGATTCATCACCATACTACGAATTGTAGAGAAAGTCGAGCGTTTCAAGCAAGATTATTTTCAAACGATTTTGGAAAAGCATTTGATTGAACTCAACATTCAAAAACTATTGATATTATGCTAAAAATTGATCCAGATTTTCAATCGTTATATCATACGACGGTTGTCTGAGTTGCTGACAGGACGGAGAACGCTCATCAAAGTTGAAGGAATTCAATCCTCAATTGAAAAAATTAACCAAGGCGTCCCCCAAGGTTCATTATTGGGAAACTTACTGTTCATTATTGCAACCGAAGATCTCAATGCCAACAACATGCTGGGTACTTACACTGAGAAGTATGCTGACGATGCTACTTTCATGGTCCATTCTGTTTATGGAACAGACATTTACGAACAAGTTTTTTTGTTATATTAGGAAAAGGTGCTTTTTCAATCAATATTTCCTGAATAAAGATAGAATAAAGATGTTGACAATACCGTTCAACGGTACCTCAGACATCGCCGAAAGGCAATGCGACGTAGAAGCCTTGAAAATACAGGGAATGGCACCTGACAGAAATTGAATTTGAGTAAACATGTCAAGTCAGTAACGAAAAAAATGATATCGAATGTCTACCTCATCAACAGCCCTAAGAGTTTTGGGAATGATCAAAACAGGTCTCTCACATGTTTACAATAGACTAGTGAAAACACAAATTTAGTATGCCATTTCCACTTGGGATAGTACTAATGAGCAATGCCTTATTATCATCGATTATATACAAAACTGAAGGTCAGACTGGTCATCATTGACGAATTCGAAACGATTAGACATTATTCGAAGAACAGATAAAGACCTGCTATGCATATCGCAAAATTGTCAAATTCTATTTGATACGGTTAATGAGAGCAGCAGACAGAATTACGCAGACTAAAAACTACGTCACAGACGTGTATTACCTCTCAAAATTATTGAGCAACCTTGAACCTCTTACCCTACCGAGTGTTTAGAATGAAAAATTTTTAATATCTAAGTATCTTTTAAAACTTTTCTGTACAGTATTGAGTTTTTTGATGGATTTCAAAACAGTTCAAAGTCTGTTTTTCTGCTTCTTTCTTTAAATTGTTTTATATGTTGTCCACTTCATTGTTTTCGTTTGAACTGACTTTATTAGCTCGTGCAGTCGGACAGCAGTAAGACTTAAAAAAATGTTTGCAAACTTCTGTTTGAGTCATCCTACATAAGAAGTGTTTCTTGCCTTATGAATTTAACTTAAGAATTATTCAAACCTCTGTTTAAAATCAACCTATATATAACTTTCGTTCTTTTTAAATCTATTTTTTGAAAATTCTGTGGATTCTGATTTTTGCCTGAATTCATAGATTTATGCAGTTGGTTTCACCGAGTTGAGTGGACCTACAATCCCATTAGTTGAAAAGTTTTCTGCTATTTGACGGTTCTTCCTTTATTCTGTATCTGTTGCTCTTTGGTGGTTGACCGATGGCGGAATTGAAAATGTTTCTAGGAATGGACTATCAGCCTACTAATTGACCAATTGCCCCTTTTTTGAAAGGAACTTTTTTGACGGTTTTCCTAATTTACTTAAGAATTATTCAAACCTCTGTTTAAAATCAACCTTTATATAACTTTCGTTCTTTTTAAATCTATGTTTTGAAAATTCTGTGGATTCTGATTTTTGTCTGATTTCATAGATTTATGCAGTTGGCTTCACCGAGTTGAGTGGACCTACTATCTCATTAGTTGAAAAGTTTTCTGCTATTTGACGGTTCTTCCTTTATTCTGTATCTGTTGCTCTTTGGTGGTTGACCGATGGCGGAATTGAAAATATTTATGGGAATGGACTATCAGCCCACTAGTTGACCAATTGCCCCTTTTTTGAATGGAATTTTTTTGACGGTTTTCCTCTTTGTCGGATTATTTGTATGCGTATAGACATTCGCTGTTTTTGCTTGAGAAACAAAGTTCTCGTTTGTAATGAGGTTTGGCACCTGGGGGTTTCTTCTGTCAGTTATGTTTTTGTGTTTAGCTAATAAGGTGACATTCCGATACCAAACTTAGAGGAATGAGATTCATTTATTCTGAAAACTGAATGAACAGTACGTTAACGGTTTTTGCGCCTGAAAAAACTTGCTCTACGTTTTGATCTTATAGATTTTTCCAATTGACCGCAACAACTTTAAAGGCATTGCCATACCATCTGACCATATTTGAAAAACTCACTACCTCAATGGTTTAAAATCTGCCATAAGGGCGCATGGAAGCATGGCCATTCAGGTCATAATACTACAGAGTGGAGAAAGTTTTTCAAAACATTTGAAGTAGCCTTCGATTGCACTATGCACAGTCGCAGATAAACTTTTAAAAAGTTCGAAGAGCTATTATGTGTGTTAAACCAAACCTTAGGAGATTGGGTGGATAGCGACAACTACTCATGGGTCGAAAGGGAGGAGCTGAGGAAGCCATTTATTCTTTGAGAACTTGTTTTAATAAAATAGATTGGTAAGCGATCTTACTTTTTGACGAAAAAATGCTTTCAGTGATCTCAACCGTGATCTTACCTCAAGAAACATTGCGAAGTTGTTCCTTTTCCCTATCATTCCATGTGCAGTTGACATCGTGGGCCATCAAAATTGCTGATTAACAATTAAATGCTACCTTCTCGACGAGACATAATTTGATTTACGATTTTTCAACAGGCTAGCAAAGCAGTAGCGAAGCCTAAAAGTAACATGGATCTGGAAAAAAGAGCAAATTGGAACAAAGAATAATTGATGTTGGGAAAGCAACGTTTTGAACGCTTGTCTTTGCTCTTACTAGGGGAACTGGACCATCAGCTTCAAAATTGCTGAAACAAAGTGCTGGCATGGAAACTCTGCGTGAAAAGGTGAAAACTGCGCTGACATCATGCCATAACTAAGGACAAGAATCAACGCTCTCCTAAGGAGCTCCATCCTCTGCATTCGAGGCTAAGGACACTTAGCGGCGGGAGATTGCTCGAGCTGTTGTTGAAGGCAGGTTGTTAGTTTCACACTTCACTTCTCAGCTCTGTCTAGAGTTGTAAAATTCACGAGAATGTTCCAACAGCATTGGATTCGAGTATTAAATTACAAGATATTACTTTCAGAGTTTTGGAAATTGAAAACATATTGAGCAAATGTGATGACAGTTCTTCTATGGGCTCAGATCAAGTACTATCTTTCTTACTTCGTGATGGCTGTCAAATTTTAGCCCCAGCAGTAATGGCATTATTTCATGTTATTCAAAGGTCCTCGTATTTGCCTAAAGAATGGAAAGCGTCATATATCACACCACTACTCAAAAATAGTTCAACAAGTGACGTTATAAACTATCGTCCGATCAACTTGCTTCCAAAGCTTTCCATTGTTTTTGAAAAAATGTTGTTCAATTTTTTGTATCCACTAATTAGGCCACTAATCACAAACACTCAGCACGGTTTTATGAAGAGACGCAGCACAACTACTCAACTTATTTCATATTTTGATGTTCTTTACAACAATCTTGACAAAAATATCCCCTGTGCTAGCGTCTATTTTGATATCGGAAAGGCTTTTGATTCCGTTCCGCATCATAGATTACTAACAAAACTGGCAGCATTTGGGTTTGACGAAGCTTTTCTTCATCTCTTTTGAAATTATCTCGAAGATCGACACCAAATTGTCCGTATTATATAGGATCTTGTTTTTCTATGCCCTCCGCTGTAGCATCTGGTGTCTCACAAGGAAGTGTCCTTGGACCACTTCATTTATCTTGTATATGAACGATCTTGTTGACTATGTGCAAAAGTCCCATGTTTACTTGTATGCCGACAACCTAAAGTTGCTATGCGTTGATTGTTGCGACGGTCTGCAATGTTACATCAATGGTATTTATGAATGGTAAATCAAAAATCAACAGGAATTTCATCCAGAAAAGTGTAAAGCGATGAACTTTAAATGCAGCCTGTCTCCCTTATTTCTAGGATAAGCGGAAATTGTTTTCACTATAGAGATTATGGATTTGGGAATGTTAGTTACTGAAGATCTCTATTGGACAAAAAATGTTGAGACGAAACTTGCGAAATGTTATAAAATTTTTAATTTTTTGAAAATAAGCATACCGTTTCAGGTTTCTATTCTCCGCAAGAAAAAATTGTACCAAACGATGATTTTATCTGTCTTACTTTACTGCTCCCAAGCTTGGTGTGCTACAACTGGCTAGTATTTTGAAAGTGTTAGAAAAGTTTAAGCGGAAAGTGTTGCGCTGGGTTATTAAGTCTGAGGATTACAACGAGACACGAAATTTGTATCCAATTAGCTTTCAAATCACGCGAGCTGACCTTATTCTCCAGTAGAAAACTTGGCATGAAAAAATGGAGAGTAACATCAAGCTACATGTCAATAGAACAACACTCAGCTCCCGGGGATCAGTCAAAACCTTCTTTGAACAACCGTTGAACAAAAATTTCAAAACTGACAACTGTTTTCTTAGTCGAACTATCCACGCCGCCAATTACTTAATTTCTATCAACGTCATTGACTTTACGTCATCTTTCAAAATTTTTGTAAGAATTTAGATAGTTTTCTCTTAGCCAAAAGACTTTTTTTTAACTACTATCGGCCATGTACATATTTTCTTAAATGTCGCTGTGTGGACTGCAGATCTTAATTTGCTACTTTGTTTTGTTAATTTGTACTGTCACGTCTTTCTTTTACTATGTATTCCTCTTGTTGGAATTTAGGTCTTTTACTACTACTACTACTACTACTACTACTACTACTACTACTACTACTACTACTACTACTACTACTACTACTACTACTACTACTACTACTACTACTACTACTACTACTGCTACTACTACTACATTCGTTTTTTGTTTTCAGTAGTTGTAGCCAGTATCCACCAAGTGTTGAGGTGGGGCTATTCTTAATTTAATTTTGTTGCACGCAAGAGAATTCGGCCTCTTTTTGGGGACATCAAAGCTATGTCTTTAGTATATACAATAATTTTTTGTCTGAAATACGGTCTTTAGCTAGCTACTCTGAATCTTAACATTGAAATACTAGTTCAAATACAAAAATTTGACTTTGTGAAATTCAAAGAATATTTTGGTACATGTTAATTCGAAGTTTTGTCAAACCCAAAAAGTAAGAATGAAACCCTGAGCTTCAGTCCTCCTGACAAAAATAACAACAGTACCAGGAGTTTCTTTCAACCCCAATACAAAGAATCGGTTGAAAAACGCACAGAATCGTCTGGTCAAGGGCAGATTGAGCGCAAGGACCGACATTGTTGTGTGGCATGATCTAATTAACAACAGTATCTCAAGCCACAATTCGAATAACTACAGACCAATTAGTGTACAAGAGCTAACAAACTACTTGACCACGGATAACAACAAGTTCATCACAGGCTCAGGACAACTGGATCGCAACCGGCCCGGCTTTATGGACTTGCTAAGGTACATAAAATTGGTACACCGCTTCGGACCGTTATGTCAATATTGAGACTAACTCGAAAGATGCCAGAACAGCTCTAGTGGCTATTAAATTGGATGAAGATGAGCTAGTGGCAGTTGGCTTCACCGAGTTGAGTGGACCTACTATCCCATTAGTTGAAAAGTTTTCTGCTAATTGACGGTTCTTCCTTTATTCTGTATCTGTTGCTCTTTGGTGGTTGACCGATGGTGGAATTGAAAATGTTTCTAGGAATGGACTATCAGCCCACTAATTGACCAATTGCCCCTTTTTTGAAGAGAACTTTTTTGACGGTTTTCCTAATTTAACTTAAGAATTATTCAAACCTCTGTTTAAAATCAACCTATATAAAACTTTTGTTCTTTTTAAATCTATTTTTTGAAATTTCTGTGGATTCCGATTTTTGCCTGAATTCATAGATTTATGCAGTTGGCTTCACCGAGTTGAGTGGACCTACTATCCCATTAGTTGAAAAGTTTTCTGCTATTTGACGGTTCTTCCTTTATTCTGTATCTGTTGCTCTTTGGTGGTTGACCGATGGCGGAATTGAAAATGTTTCTAGGAATGGACTATCAGCCCACTAACTGACCAATTGCCCCTTTTTTGAAGAGAACTTTTTTGACGGTTTTCCTAATTTAACTTAAGAATTATTCAAACCTCTGTTTAAAATCAACCTATATAAAACTTTTGTTCTTTTTAAATCTATTTTTTGAAATTTCTGTGGATTCCGATTTTTGCCTGAATTCATAGATTTATGCAGTTGGCTTCACCGAGTTGAGTGGACCTACTATCCCATTAGTTGAAATGTTTTCTGCTATTTGACGGTTCTTCCTTTATTCTGTATCTGTTGCTCTTTGGTGGTTGACCGATGGCGGAATTGAAAATGTTTCTGGAAATGGACTATCAGCCCACTAATTGACCAATTGCCCCTTTTTTGAAGAGAACTTTTTTGACGGTTTTCCTAATTTAACTTAAGAATTATTCAAACCTCTGTTTAAAATCAACCTATATAAAACTTTTGTTCTTTTTAAATCTATTTTTTGAAATTTCTGTGGATTCCGATTTTTGCCTGAATTCATAGATTTATGCAGTTGGCTTCACCGAGTTGAGTGGACCTACTATCCCATTAGTTGAAAAGTTTTCTGCTATTTGACGGTTCTTCCTTTATTCTGTATCTGTTGCTCTTTGGTGGTTGACCGATGGCGGAATTGAAAATGTTTCTAGGAATGGACTATCAGCCCACTAGTTGACCAATTGCCCCTTTTTTGAAGAGAACTTTTTTGACGGTTTTCCTAATTTACTTAAGAATTATTCAAACCTCTGTTTAAAATCAACCTTTATATAACTTTCGTTCTTTTTAAATCTATGTTTTGAAAATTCTGTGGATTCTGATTTTTGTCTGATTTCATAGATTTATGCAGTTGGCTTCACCGAGTTGAGTGGACCTACTATCTCATTAGTTGAAAAGTTTTCTGCTATTTGACGGTTCTTCCTTTATTCTGTATCTGTTGCTCTTTGGTGGTTGACCGATGGCGGAATTGAAAATATTTATGGGAATGGACTATCAGCCCACTAGTTGACCAATTGCCCCTTTTTTGAATGGAATTTTTTTGACGGTTTTCCTCTTTGTCGGATTATTTGTATGCGTATAGACATTCGCTGTTTTTGCTTGAGAAACAAAGTTCTCGTTTGTAATGAGGTTTGGCACCTGGGGGTTTCTTCTGTCAGTTATGTTTTTGTGTTTAGCTAATAAGGTGACATTCCGATACCAAACTTAGAGGAATGAGATTCATTTATTCTGAAAACTGAATGAACAGTACGTTAACGGTTTTTGCGCCTGAAAAAACTTGCTCTACGTTTTGATCTTATAGATTTTTCCAATTGACCGCAACAACTTTAAAGGCATTGCCATACCATCTGACCATATTTGAAAAACTCACTACCTCAATGGTTTAAAATCTGCCATAAGGGCGCATGGAAGCATGGCCATTCAGGTCATAATACTACAGAGTGGAGAAAGTTTTTCAAAACATTTCAAGTAGCCTTCGATTGCACTATGCACAGTCGCAGATAAACTTTTAAAAAGTTCGAAGAGCTATTATGTGTGTTAAACCAAACCTTAGGAGATTGGGTGGATAGCGACAACTACTCATGGGTCGAAAGGGAGGAGCTGAGGAAGCCATTTATTCTTTGAGAACTTGTTTTAATAAAATAGATTGGTAAGCGATCTTACTTTTTGACGAAAAAATGCTTTCAGTGATCTCAACCGTGATCTTACCTCAAGAAACATTGCGAAGTTGTTCCTTTTCCCTATCATTCCATGTGCAGTTGACATCGTGGGCCATCAAAATTGCTGATTAACAATTAAATGCTACCTTCTCGACGAGACATAATTTGATTTACGATTTTTCAACAGGCTAGCAAAGCAGTAGCGAAGCCTAAAAGCAACATGGATCTGGAAAAAAGAGCAAATTGGAACAAAGAATAATTGATGTTGGGAAAGCAACGTTTTGAACGCTTGTCTTTGCTCTTACTAGGGGAACTGGACCATCAGCTTCAAAATTGCTGAAACAAAGTGCTGGCATGGAAACTCTGCGTGAAAAGGTGAAAACTGCGCTGACATCATGCCATAACTAAGGACAAGAATCAACGCTCTCCTAAGGAGCTCCATCCTCTGCATTCGAGGCTAAGGACACTTAGCGGCGGGAGATTGCTCGAGCTGTTGTTGAAGGCAGGTTGTTAGTTTCACACTTCACTTCTCAGCTCTGTCTAGAGTTGTAAAATTCACGAGAATGTTCCAACAGCATTGGATTCGAGTATTAAATTACAAGATATTACTTTCAGAGTTTTGGAAATTGAAAACATATTGAGCAAATGTGATGACAGTTCTTCTATGGGCTCAGATCAAGTACTATCTTTCTTACTTCGTGATGGCTGTCAAATTTTAGCCCCAGCAGTAATGGCATTATTTCATGTTATTCAAAGGTCCTCGTATTTGCCTAAAGAATGGAAAGCGTCATATATCACACCACTACTCAAAAATAGTTCAACAAGTGACGTTATAAACTATCGTCCGATCAACTTGCTTCCAAAGCTTTCCATTGTTTTTGAAAAAATGTTGTTCAATTTTTTGTATCCACTAATTAGGCCACTAATCACAAACACTCAGCACGGTTTTATGAAGAGACGCAGCACAACTACTCAACTTATTTCATATTTTGATGTTCTTTACAACAATCTTGACAAAAATATCCCCTGTGCTAGCGTCTATTTTGATATCGGAAAGGCTTTTGATTCCGTTCCGCATCATAGATTACTAACAAAACTGGCAGCATTTGGGTTTGACGAAGCTTTTCTTCATCTCTTTTGAAATTATCTCGAAGATCGACACCAAATTGTCCGTATTATATAGGATCTTGTTTTTCTATGCCCTCCGCTGTAGCATCTGGTGTCTCACAAGGAAGTGTCCTTGGACCACTTCATTTATCTTGTATATGAACGATCTTGTTGACTATGTGCAAAAGTCCCATGTTTACTTGTATGCCGACAACCTAAAGTTGCTATGCGTTGATTGTTGCGACGGTCTGCAATGTTACATCAATGGTATTTATGAATGGTAAATCAAAAATCAACAGGAATTTCATCCAGAAAAGTGTAAAGCGATGAACTTTAAATGCAGCCTGTCTCCCTTATTTCTAGGATAAGCGGAAATTGTTTTCACTATAGAGATTATGGATTTGGGAATGCTAGTTACTGAAGATCTCTATTGGACAAAAAATGTTGAGACGAAACTTGCGAAATGTTATAAAATTTTTAATTTTTTGAAAATAAGCATACCGTTTCAGGTTTCTATTCTCCGCAAGAAAAAATTGTACCAAACGATGATTTTATCTGTCTTACTTTACTGCTCCCAAGCTTGGTGTGCTAAAACTGGCTAGTATTTTGAAAGTGTTAGAAAAGTTTAAGCGGAAAGTGTTGCGCTGGGTTATTAAGTCTGAGGATTACAACGAGACACGAAATTTGTATCCAATTAGCTTTCAAATCACGCGAGCTGACCTTATTCTCCAGTAGAAAACTTGGCATGAAAAAATGGAGAGTAACATCAAGCTACATGTCAATAGAACAACACTCAGCTCCCGGGGATCAGTCAAAACCTTCTTTGAACAACCGTTGAACAAAAATTTCAAAACTGACAACTGTTTTCTTAGTCGAACTATCCACGCCGCCAATTACTTAATTTCTATCAACGTCACTGACTTTACGTCATCTTTCAAAATTTTTGTAAGAATTTAGATAGTTTTCTCTTAGCCAAAAGACTTTTTTTTAACTACTATCGGCCATGTACATATTTTCTTAAATGTCGCTGTGTGGACTGCAGATCTTAATTTGCTACTTTGTTTTGTTAATTTGTACTGTCACGTCTTTCTTTTACTATGTATTCCTCTTGTTGGAATTTAGGTCTTTTACTACTACTACTACTACTACTACTACTACTACTACTACTACTACTACTACTGCTACTACTACTACATTCGTTTTTTGTTTTCAGTAGTTGTAGCCAGTATCCACCAAGTGTTGAGGTGGGGCTATTCTTAATTTAATTTTGTTGCACGCAAGAGAATTCGGCCTCTTTTTGGGGACATCAAAGCTATGTCTTTAGTATATACAATAATTTTTTGTCTGAAATACGGTCTTTAGCTAGCTACTCTGAATCTTAACATTGAAATACTAGTTCAAATACAAAAATTTGACTTTGTGAAATTCAAAGAATATTTTGGTACATGTTAATTCGAAGTTTTGTCAAACCCAAAAAGTAAGAATGAAACCCTGAGCTTCAGTCCTCCTGACAAAAATAACAACAGTACCAGGAGTTTCTTTCAACCCCAATACAAAGAATCGGTTGAAAAACGCACAGAATCGTCTGGTCAAGGGCAGATTGAGCGCAAGGACCGACATTGTTGTGTGGCATGATCTAATTAACAACAGTATCTCAAGCCACAATTCGAATAACTACAGACCAATTAGTGTACAAGAGCTAACAAACTACTTGACCACGGATAACAACAAGTTCATCACAGGCTCAGGACAACTGGATCGCAACCGGCCCGGCTTTATGGACTTGCTAAGGTACATAAAATTGGTACACCGCTTCGGACCGTTATGTCAATATTGAGACTAACTCGAAAGATGCCAGAACAGCTCTAGTGGCTATTAAATTGGATGAAGATGAGCTAGTGGTATCTCTTGATGTAAAAAGCTTATACACCAATGTACCGGTTGAGGAGGCAACTGAAATTGCGCTTAAAAAACTGTACTCCAGTGACGAGGTATCTGAGATTCCGAGGTCAGCTATGAAGAGCCTTTCGAGACTAGCCGTAACGAATGTTCACTTTAAGTGTAATAAAATTTGGTACACTCAAACGGACGGGTTATCAATGGGTGCTCCGCTGTCGGTAACTTTGGCAAATTTGTGGATAAAATCATTTGAAAAATTTTTGCAGGAACCAAAAAAGGGAAGGGAGATCAAAACTCCTGACACCAATGTGATATGCATTGACTGTAACCAACGCGTTACTATCTGAAGGGAAAGAAGTCGAGTGCAAATCATGCAAAAACTGGTTTCATGCAAAATGCCAAGGTATCACTGACACAGAAAATCAGACCATGCAGGAAATTGTTTGGATCTCTTCCTATTGCACTGAAAAATGTAGAAAAGAGGACACACTGTAAGTAAAAATATTCAAGAGGTATGTGGATGACCTAATGTGCACGGTAAAGGGGAAAATTCTAGATTACCTTGAGTGTGCAAATTCTCTTCACAAGAACTTACAATTCACTCTTGAGACACCAAATGGAAGTGGAGACCTGTCATTCCTAGATCTAAACATAAACCTAAACGAAGATAGAAAAATCCGCTGTCATTGGTAGCAAAAATCAACTGATACCGGCATAATCCTAAATTTTCGTAGCTTTCCACCGTTAAAACAGAAGAGAAATGTGTTTCAAGGGACTGTGCTTAGGATTTTTGATGCGACCAATGACTGGCGATCCTTTGATGTAACTCTTAAGAAAAGTCAAGAGATCTGGACTGAAAATCAATACCCAACGGAGTGGTCCTCCAGTATTGTTGATGAGACGTTGGATAAAATAGTCACGTAGGAAAATAATTTCAAAAATTCGATGTTATTTTAACTCATTTCTTAGAATTATAGTCAAAGACAAGTTTATATACTTTGTAAATGATTTCATTTAATTTGAGGATTCATCACCATACTTCGAATTGTAGAGAAAGTTGAGCGTTTCATGCAAGATTAGTTTGAAACGATTTTGGAAAAACATTTGATTGAACTCAACATTCAAAAACTGTTGATATTATGCTGAAAATTGATCCAGATTTTCAATCGTTATATCATACGACGGTTGTCTGAGTTGCTCACAGGACGGAGAACGCTCATCAAAGTAAAAGGAATTCAATCCTCAATTGAAAAAATCAACCAAGGCGTCCCCCAAGGTTCATTATTGGAAGTTTACTGTTCATTATTGCAACCGAAGATCTCAATGCCAACAACATGCTGGGCACTTACACGGAGAAGTATGCTGACGATGCTACTTCCATGGTCCGTTCTGTTTATGGAACAGACATTTACAAACATTTTTTTTGTGATATTAGGAAAAGGTGCTTTTTCAATCAATATTTCCTGAATAAAGATAGAATGAAGATGTTGACAATACCGTTCAACGGTACCTCAAACATCGCCGAAATGCAATGCGACGTAGAAGCCTTGAAAATACAGGGAATGGCACCTGACAGAAATTGAATTTGAGTAAACATGTCAAGTCAGTAACGAAAAAAATGATATCGAATGTCTACCTCATCAACAGCCCTAAGAGTTTTGGGAATGATCAAAACAGGTCTCTCACATGTTTACAATAGACTAGTGAAAACACAAATTTAGTATGTCATTTCCACTTGGGATAGTACTAATGAGCAATGCCTTATTATCATCGATTATATACAAAACTGAAGGTCAGACTGGTCATCATTGACGAATTCGAAACGATTAGACATTATTCGAAGAACAGATAAAGACCTGCTATGCATATCGCAAAATTGTCAAATTCTATTTGATACGGTTAATGAGAGCAGCAGACAGAATTACGTAGACTAAAAACTACGTCACAGACGTGTATTACCTCTCAAAATTATTGAGCAACCTTCAAAACTGTTCAAAGTCTGTTTTTCTGCTTCCTTTTTTAAATTGTTTTATATGTTGTCCACTTCATTGTTTTCGTTTGAACTGACTTTATTAGCTCGTGCAGTCGGACAGCAGTAAGACTTAAAAAAATGTTTGCAAACTTCTGTTTGAGTCATCCTACATAAGAAGTGTTTCTTGCCTTATGAATTTAACTTAAGAATTATTCAAACCTCTGTTTAAAATCAACCTATATATAACTTTCGTTCTTTTTAAATCTATTTTTTGAAAACTCTGTGGATTCTGATTTTTGTCTGAATTCATAGATTTATGCAGTTGGCTTCACCGAGTTGAGTGGACCTACTATCCCATTAGTTGAAAAGTTTTCTGCTAATTGACGGTTCTTCCTTTATTCTGTATCTGTTGCTCTTTGGTGGTTGACCGATGGTGGAATTGAAAATGTTTCTAGGAATGGACTATCAGCCCACTAATTGACCAATTGCCCCTTTTTTGAAGAGAACTTTTTTGACGGTTTTCCTAATTTAACTTAAGAATTATTCAAACCTCTGTTTAAAATCAACCTATATAAAACTTTTGTTCTTTTTAAATCTATTTTTTGAAATTTCTGTGGATTCCGATTTTTGCCTGAATTCATGGATTTATGCAGTTGGCTTCACCGAGTTGAGTGGACCTACTATCCCATTAGTTGAAAAGTTTTCTGCTATTTGACGGTTCTTCCTTTATTCTGTATCTGTTGCTCTTTGGTGGTTGACCGATGGCGGAATTGAAAATGTTTCTGGGAATGGACTATCAGCCCACTAGTTGACCAATTGCCCCTTTTTTGAATGGAAATTTTTTGACGGTTTTCCTCTTTGTCGGATTATTTTTATGCGTATAGACATTCGCTGTTTTTGCTTGAGAAACAAAGTTCTCGTTTGTAATGAGGTTTGGCACCTGGGGGTTTCTTCTGTCAGTTATGTTTTTGTGTTTAGCTAATAAGGTGACATTCCGATACCAAACTTAGAGGAATGAGATTCATTTATTCTGAAAACTGAATGAACAGTACGTTAACGGTTTTTGCTCCTGAAAAAACTTGCTCTACGTTTTGATCTTATAGATTTTTCCAATTGACCGCAACAACTTTAAAGGCATTGCCATACCATCTGACCATATTTGAAAAACTAAATACCTCAATGGTTTAAAATCTGCCATAAGGGCGCATGGAAGCATGGCCATTCAGGTCATAATACTACAGAGTGGAGAAAGTTTTTCAAAACATTTCAAGTAGTCTTCGATTGCTCTATGCACAGTCGCAGATAAACTTTTAAAAAGTTCGAAGAGCTATTATGTGTGTTAAACCAAATCTTAGGAGATTGGGTGGAAAGCGACAACTACTCACGGGAGGAGCTGAAGAAGCCATTTATTCTTTGAGAACTTGTTTTAATAGAATAGATTGGGAAGCGATCTTACTTTTTGACGAAAAAATGCTTTCGGTGATCTCAACCGTGATCTCACCTCAAGAAACATTGAGAAGTTGTTCTTTTTCCCCAATCATTCCATGTGCAGTTGACTTCGTGGGCCCTCAAAACTGCTGATTAACAATTAAATGCTACCTTCTCAGGAGGATGCAACACAAAGTTTCCCCTTCACTGTTTAAAAGTGGTAAGAGGACTATTTTATTGCTGTCGGCTAACCCAAACTTTTTTAAAAAATCGTTAAAAACTTGGTCTTCGTTTTGGTTATCATCTCATTAGCTACCACAAAATTACAAAAGAAAACTTTTTGAAAAAAGCACAGAGGTTCGTCAAAAACGAAGTCGAAATAATTGAGGGTTATAGAGTTTTAGTTAGTGTTACAGGTTCAACGAGACATTATTTGATTTACGATTTTTCAACAGGCTAGCAAAGCAGTAGCGAAGCCTAAAAGTAACATGGATCTGGAAAACAGAGCAAATTGGAACAAAGAATAATTGATGTTGGGAAAGCAACGTTTTGGACGCTTGTCTTTGCTCTTTCTGGTGGAACTGGACCATCAGCTTCAAAATTGCTGAAACAAAGTGCTGGCATGGAAACTCTGCGTGAAAAGGTGAAAACTGCGCTGACATCATGCCATAACTAAGGACAAGAATCAACGCTCTCCTAAGGAGCTCCATCCTCTGCATTCGAGGCTAAGGACACTTAGCGGCGGGAGATTGCTCGAGCTGTTGTTGAAGGCAGGTTGTTAGTTTCACACTTCACTTCTCAGCTCTGTCTATAGTTGTAAAATTCACGAGAATGTTCCAACAGCATTGGATTCGAGTATTAAATTACAAGATGTTACTTTCAGAGTTTTGGAAGATGAAAACATATTGAGCAAATGTGATGATAGTTCTTCTATGGGCTCAGATCAAGTACTATCTTTCTTACTTCGTGATGACAGTCAAATTTTAGCCCCAGCAGTAATGGCATTATTTCATGTTATTCAAAAGTCCTCGTATTTGCCTAAAGAATGGAAAACGTTATATATCACACCACTACTCAAAAATAGTTCAACAAGTGACGTTATAAACTATCGTCCGATCAACTTGCTTCCAAAGTTTTCCATTGTTTTTGAAAAAAGGTTGTTCAATTTTTTGTATCCACTATTTAGGCCACTAATCACAAACGCTCAGCACGGTTTTATGACAAGACGCAGCACAATTACTCAACTTATTTCATATTTTGATGTTCTTTACAACAATCTTGACAAAAATTTCCCCTGTGCTAGCGTCTATTTCGATATCAGAAACGCTTTTGATTCCGTTCCGCATCATAGGTTACTAATAAAACTGGCAGCATTCGGGTTTGACGAAGCTTTTCTTCATCTCTTTTCGAATTATCTCGAAGATAGACACCAAATTGTCCGTATTATATAGGATCTTGTTTTTCTATGCCCTCCGCTGTAGCATCTGGTGTCTCACAAGGAAGTGTCCTTGGACCACTTCATTTATCTTGTATATGAACGATCTTGTTGACTATGTGCAAAAGACCCATGTTTACTTGTATGCCGACAACCTAAAGTTGCTATGCGTTGATTGTTGCGACGGTCTGCAATGTTACATCAATGGTATTTATGAATGGTCAATCAAAAATCAACAGGAATTTCATCCAGAAAAGTGTAAAGCGATGAATTTTAAATGCAGCCTGTCTCCCTTATTTCTAGGATAAGCGGAAATTGTTTTCACTATGGAGATTATGGATTTGGGAATGCTAGTTACTGAAGATCTCTGTTGGACAAAAAATGTTGAGACGAAACTTGCGAAATGTTATACAATTTTTAATTTTTTGAAAATAAGCATACCGTTTCAGGTTTCTATTCTCCGCAAGAAAAAATTGTACCAAACGATGATTTTATCTGTCTTACTTTACTGCTCCCAAGCTGGGTGTGCTACAACTGGCTAGTATTTTGAAAGTGTTAGAAAAGTTTAAGCGGAAAGTGTTGCGCTGGGTTATTAAGTCTGAGGATTACAACGAGACACGAAATTTGTATCCAATTAGCTTTCAAATCACGCGAGCTGACCTTATTCTCCATTAGAAAACTTGGCATGAAAAAATGGAGAGTAACATCAAGCTACATGTCAATAGAACAACACTCAGCTCCCGGGGATCAGTCAAAACCTTCTTTGAACAACCGTTGAACAAAAATTTCAAAACTGACAACTGTTTTCTTAGGCGAACTATCCACGCCGCCAATTACTTAATTTCTATCAACGTCATTGACTTTACGTCATCTTTCAATATTTTTGTAAGAATTTAGATAATTTTCTCGTAGCCAAAAGACTTTTTTTAACTACTATCGGCCATGTACATAATTTCTTAAATGTCGCTGTGTGGACTGCAGATCTTAATTTGCTACTTTGTTTTGTTAATTTGTACTGTCATGTCTTTCTTTTACTATGTATTCCTCTTGTTGGAATTTAGGTCTTTTACTACTACTACTACTACTACTACTACTACTACTACTACTACTTCTACTACTACTACTACTACTACTACTACTACTACTACTACTACTACTTCTACTACTACTACTACTACTACTACTACTACTACTACTAATACTAATACTACTACTACTACTACTACTACTACTACTACTACTACTACTACTACTACTACTACTACTACATTCGTTTTTTGTTTTCAGTAGTTGTAGCCAGTATCCTCCCAGTGTTGGGGTGGGGCTATTCTTAATTTAATTTTATTGCACGCAAGAGAATTCGACCTCTTTTTGGGGACATCAAAGCTATGTCTTTAGTATATACAATAATTTTTTGTCTGAAGTACGGTCTTTAGCTAGCTACTCTGAATCTTAACATTGAAGTAATAGTTCAAATACAAAAATTTGACTTTTGAAATTCAAAAAATATTCTGGTACATGTTAATTCGAAGTTTTGTCAAACCCAAAAAGTAAGAATGAAATCCTGAGCTTCAGTCCTCCTGACAAAAATAACAACAGTACCAGGACTTTCTTTCAACCCCAATACAAAGAATCGGTTGAAAAACGCACAGAATCGTCTGGTCAAGGGCAGATTGAGCGCAAGGACCGACATTGTTGTGTGGCATGATCTAATTAACAACAGTATCTCAAGTCACAATTCGAATAACTACAGACCAAGTACTGTACAAGAGCTAACAAACTACTTGACCACGGATAACAACAAGTATATCACAGGCTCAGGACAACTGGATCGCAACCGGCCCGGCTTTATGGACTTGCTAAGATACATAAAATTGGTACACCGCTTCGGTCTGTTCTGTCAATATTGAGACTAACTAGAAAGATGCCAGAGCAGCTCTAGAGGCTACCAAATTGGATGAAGATGAGCTACTGGTATCTCTTGATGTAAAAAGCTTATACACCAATGTACCGGTTGAGGAGGCAATTGAAATTGCGCTTAAAAAACTGTACTCCAGTGACGAGGTATCTGAGATTCCGAGGTCAGCTATGAAGAGCCTTTTGAGACTAGCCGTAACGAATGTTCACTTTAAGTGTAATAAAATGTGGTACACTCAAACGGACGGGTTAGCAATGGGTGCTTCGCTGTCGGTAACTTTGGCAAATTTGTGGATGAAATCATTTGAAAAATTTTGGCAGAAACCAAAAAAGGGAAGGGAGATCAAAACTCCTGACACAAATGTGATATGCATTGACTGTAACCAACGCGTTACTATCTGAAGGGAAAGGAGTCGAGTGCGAATCATGCAAAAACTGGTTTCATGCAAAATGCCAAGGTATCACTGACACAGAATATCAGACCATGCAAGAAATTGTTTGGATCTGTTCCTATTGCACTGAAAAATGTAGAAAAAGGACACACTGGAATTGAAAATATTCAAGAGGTATGTGGATGACCTAATGTGCACGGTAAAGTGGAAAATTCTAGATTACCTTGAGTGTGCAAATTCTCTTGACCAGAACTTACAATTCACTCTTGAAACACCAAATGGAAGTGGAGACCTGTCATTCCTAGATCTAAACATAAACCTAAACGAAGATAGAAAAATCCGCTGTCATTGGTAGCAAAAATCAACTGATACCGGCATAATCCTAAATTTTCGTAGCTTTCCACCGTTAAAACAGAAGAGAAATGTGTTTCAAGGGACTGTGCTTAGGATTTTTGATGCGACCAATGACTGGCGATCCTTTGATGTAACTCTTAAGAAAAGTCAAGAGATCTGGACTGAAAATCAATACCCAACGGAGTGGTCCTCCAGTATTGTTAATGAGACGTTGGATAAAATAGTCACGTAGGAAAAGGTCACAGAAAAACCACCCCAAAATGAACAACATCTTAAAAGTTAAAAGTCTTAACAATAGGGAGCCTAAACCTAGGTTTTTTTTGTTCAATACAGAGGAAATATCACGCAAAATTTTGCAAGTAGACTGAAAAAATTGTGTGATATTCAAATCATTTTCACAACAAGAAAGCTTAGAACTTGCTTGCCCACCCTGAAATCACCTTTTGATAAGAATCTGAAATCCCATGTGGTATATAAAGTTACATGTAATGGATGCAGTTCCATCTATGTTGGCCAAACCAGCCGACATGTTACCACTAGAAATTCAGAGCATCAAAAGAAGGATTCCCCTTTTGGACAGCACCTTGTTGAATGTTGTGGTACAACGCATTACGTAAAATGCGAGATTTTTGATGCATGTCGCGGGGTTGAAAAACTAATGACGATAGAAGCGATTTACATCAAAAAGCTGAAACCGCAATTAAATACGCGCGATGAGTATCGGGGGTTGGAATTGACATTGAAATACTAGTTCAAATACGAAAAATTTGACCTTTGAAATTCAAAAAATATTCTGGTACATGTTAATTCGAAATTTTGTCAACCCCAAAGAAGTAAAAAATGAAAACAGAAAGGAATGAAAGTAAAAATCCCTTTTCAAGAATAGAAAGCATAATACCCGGGATTTTCATAAAATCCGGAATAAAAAATGAACTGATTTTAGTGTAATAACTGTAAATAAAATCTTATAAATGTGATTTTAACTGTAAATAATTTCAAAAATTCGATGTTATTTTAACATGGATACATTTTGATTTAAAGTTTGTTAGTAGTAGTAGGGATTAAAAGTAAATACCATAATATGGGGCTATATTTTCATAAGGTAATGATGGGAAAGGCGCGTTTTTAGCTCCATGTCCCCATACCATTTTACGGTTGTGGGATGGCTAAAAATAAGGCTAATATCAACTGTATCTTCGGAATCAATTTACCCGTTACACTCAAACTTTTAACCGAGAACACAAGCTTTAAAATGTTAGTTCAGCATTTGTTGTTCTGAAGTGCGTTGATCAAAAAAGTGATTCAAACAAAGTTACAACAAGATATTTAGCAATTTTCTTGAGGTAAATATCACATCACGCCATGATTTCACAAAGGTTAAAAACCGGTAGTTTGAAATTTCAAATCGATATGTTACTACGGATTATTGAGTCGAAGAGCATTAACATTTTTAACTTGAATTCTGGTTAGTTGACTTTCCTGTAAAAATGGAAAGTGTAGTAAAACTCACGGAATAATTGCCGGAATTCAAATTTCATTCAGATTTTCTTAGGCAGCCATTATTTCTTAAGTTGCTAAATTGCTAGAGATATGGATTAGTATCTAATCGATAGCATGCTCGCCTTGATGGTTTGCTTAGTACAACCTTGCTATGAAAACCCTGCTTTTAAATGATCTCGAACGAAATTTGAAGCCAGCTATGCAAAATTAAGTGTTTTTTACGAATTTTCTAAAAATGTCTAAAGTCTAGATATGGCACTTTTCACTTAAATACCTTTATAAATATTATAACTATTATAAAAATGTATAAATATTATAAAAATTTACATTTCAGCTTTTCTTTGCTTTTTTATTATTATTTAATATTTTTTCTTCAAGTTTTGGATGGGGGACTGACGCGCCAGAAAATGTGAATAAAATTTTTCTCAAAATAGTGGTTGGGGAGTTGAATTTTGACATTTTGTAGATGATTAATCGCACCCGAATGAGAAGCAAATGTTGTAAACGTGTGTGTTATGCAATTTTTTTTGCTTCATAATTTGGCGCTTTTCTTCTTTAATAATCTTTGACTTCTCAATTGACTTTCTCACGCATTTCTTGATTTTTGAGTGATTTAAATTGCTCTCACTCCGAAATAAAGTTTGTTGTTCAAACAAAAGCGAGGTGACGGAATTGGACTCAGGAGGTCGGGGTTTGAATCCTGCCGTCGGCTGATGTTTTTGCCCCCATAGAGAAAATTTTATCAAGGCTACAGCCACTTACATAAATTGCGCTGCCTATCATTCGAGAGCTTTCCAACGTTAGCGGGTTTATTTTTCATAGAGTATTTCATTTTTCGGTTTTGTCCCTCCTCATTTTTTTTTCCTCGGTTTCTCTTTTTGAACACATAATAGATTGTCTGTCAAATAGAAAAGATTTGCTGCAAACTGCCTGTTTTTAATGGTGTTAGTATTTTTTTCAATAGTTTTGGAGTCGCAACTACTCTAAATTTTAAATTTATCAGATGCTATATCAGTTTGTGTTAGTTAGTTTTCTGATGTTATTTTTCTTGTTATTGTTTCAAATTATCTAGTATAATGCTTAAGGATGTGTATTAACTCAGTGATTATGGTCAGTTATGTGCTACGAATCGTTACCGGAATTCCCCTGGCTATGTTGTTCTAATTGGTCGAGTTGTTCTTAAATATGTTAAGCTACAAGTGTTAAAACTTTGATTTTTGGTTGTTGATGAATAAAGTTGAGAGGGATTGGTGGTTTTTTACTAAACTGGTATTCGAAAGATATGCGAGAAACGTAGGTGTGGAAAATTTGGTCTAAAAGTGCGGCTTTTTCAATGCAGATAAGTAGTTTTAACTCTATTTTTTTTTCAGCCCATTGGTTTTATTGAACTACATTAAACCGTATTTGTACGCCTGGAATTTTCTTTACTATTCTATTGAAGGAAATGTTAGACTTTTAGATGAATTTTTGAGCTATTGTTGTCAATTTGGTGTTCTGGTTGCTTTTTTGGAAGTTTTTCTAGCTTAACCTCAATTTTTTATTTTTGGTGAGTTGATTAAAGTGAGTTTTATTGATTTTTGGGATTGTTTTTCTTTGTTTTTTTTTGTTCAGAGTTGTTTCTTTTTGCAAAATTTGCGGGTTGAAAAAATTTTGGCCTGTTTTTGAAGTTTTCTGCCTCTTTTATTGTTGTGCTTTTACAGAGGACGTTTTAAAGTTTGATATGCAAGTTTTCACTGAAGTAGTTTTTTTTAGTTATTTTTGCTTTTCTTTCTTTGTTTTTTTTGGCGTGTAGTGGGTCGCATTGGTTTTAGAAGAATC